>NW_026896719.1:0-24783 GCF_033153095.1 Gastrolobium bilobum | reverse complement strand
TGCTATTTAGAGGCATTTCATCCTTGCGGGAAATGTTTCCAGCTCTTTGACATTTATCACATTTTTCCACATAATCCCTTGCATCTTTGAATATCGTAGGCCAATAATAACCACTCTGTAGAACTTTTTGAGCGGTTCTATTACCTCCAAAGTGTCCTCCATAGTCTGATGCATGGCAGTGCCACAAGATCTCATGAACTTCAAATTCTGGCACACACCTTCTTATAATTCCATCAGCACACTGGAAATACAGATAAGGATCATCCCAATGAAATCTCCTTGCATCTCTGAGGAACTTCTTCTGTTGTTGCCTTTTATCACCTTGTAATTGGCAATATCTGCAAACCAAGGGGGTACAAATATAGCCATCACTCTTTCATCAGGAAAATGGTCATTTATTTCTCTCTCAGGACCATCTTGTAATCCTTTCTCCTGGATGCGTGACAAATGATCTGCCACCTTATTCTCCACTCCAGTTTTATCTCGGATCTCTAAGTCAAACTCTTGAAATAAGAGCATCCACCTTAACAATCGGGGCTTGGTATCCTGCTTATTCATCAAGTACTTGATAGCAGAGTGGTCAGTAAAAATAATTATCTTGGAACCCAACAAATAAGATCTAAATTTGTCCAAGGCATATATTACTGCTAGCATTTCTTTTTCAGTCGTGGCATAATTTACTTGTGCCTCATTTAAAATCTTGCTAGCATAGTATATGACATGTAACAATTTATTCTTACGTTGGCCAAGGACTGCACCTATAGCATAGGCACTAGCATCACACATGAGCTCAAAAGGTAAACTCCAATCAGGAGCTACAAGAACGGGAGCTGTAGTGAGCTTTTCTTTCAAAAGATTAAAAGCTTTAAGGCATGCATCATCAAATTGAAATTCAGAATCCTTTTCTAAAAGTTGGCTCAAAGGTTTAGCTAATTTATAAAAGTCTTTAATAAATCTCCTGTAAAACCCAACATGTCCTAGAAAACTTCTAACACTAGTCACATTATTAGGGGGAGGAAGTTTCTCAATCAACATTAATTTTGCTTCATCTACCTCAATCCCTTTTTCAGATATCTTATGACCTAAGACAATTCCCTTTTTGTACCATAAAATGACATTTTTCCCAGTTAAGTACAAGATTTGTTTCTTGGCATTTTTTTAACACGAGTTAAATTCAACAAACATAAATCAAAACAAGAGCCAAAAACGGAAAAGTCATCGATAAATACCTCAAGGTTTTTCTCCACCATGTCAGAAAAGATGGAGAGCATGCACCTCTGGAATGTGGCAGGTGCATTACATAGACCGAACGACATCCGTCTATAAGCAAAGACTCCAAAAGGGCAGGTGAAGGCTGTTTTCTCCTGGTCTTCTGGTGCCACTGGAATTTGGTTGTACCCAGAATATCCATCCAAGAAACAGTAGTAATTGTGACCCGCCAATCTTTCCAACATTTGATCAACGAAAGGAAGTGGGAAGTGATCCTTCCTTGTGGCAGTATTTAACCTCCGATAATCCACACACATTCTCCAACCAGCAATGGTTCTAGTTGGAATCAGTTCATTTTTCTCATTGTGGACTACAGTGATACGTCCCTTTTTCGAAACTGTTTGCATCGGGCTTACCCAAGCAGTATCCGAAATTGGATAAATCATACCAGCATCAAGAAGTCTCACAACTTCCTTCCTTACAACTTCCTTCATTGTTGGATTGAGCCTCCTTTGAGGCTGCCTTACTGGTCGAACTTTTTTCTCCGTGAGGATTTTATGAGTACAAAATGAGGGATTAATACCCTTCAAATCAGAAATTGACCATCCTATAGCAGTCTGATGGTTCTTCAATACTGTAATCAATCTGATTTCTTGCTCAGAAGACAACCCCTTGTTAATGATAACAGGGTAAGTCTCCTCTTCACCCAAGAAGATATATTTAAGAGTTTTTGGAAGTTCCTTCAACTCAACCTTTGGGGCACCATCTTCCTTATCAGAATCTTTCTTTTCAAGAACTTCAAATACCTCAACCTTTTCTTCCTTCAAAGGAACTAATTCATGCATTTCAAGTTCTTCCTCAGACTGTTGACTAGAAGGTATTTCTTCTTCCACCTCTTGCTCTAGAATATCAAGTCGAAAACAAGCGCCTTTATCATAAGATTATTTTATGGAGTCAAAGACGTTGATGGAGATGGTCTCATCATTCATCCTCAACTCAAGCTTGCCATTTTCAACATCAATCATGGCTCGAGCAGTAGCCAAGAACGGTCTACCCAATAACAAAGGCATTTCAGTACCCTCTTCCATGTCTAACACTACAAAATCTGCTGGGAAGATGAACTTGTCCACTTTAACAAGAACATCTTCAATAATTCCACTCAGTCTCCTCAAAGATCTATCAGCGAGTTGAAGCGAAACCATAGTGGGTTTTAATTCAGTAATTCCCAGAGATTTGCAAACAGATAACGACATCAGGTTAATGCTTGCCCCAAGATCACACAATGCCCTACCAACATCAGTATTACCAATAGCAATGCGAATATTGAAGCTACCTGGATCATTGAGTTTGGGTGGAAACTTCTTCTGTATGATGGCACTACACTCCTCAGTGAGTGTGACTGTCTGGCATTCCTGCAGCTTATGTTTTCTGGATAACAAGTCCTTCATGAACTTGGCATAATTGGGCATGTTAGCCAGAGCTTCAGCAAAAGGTATGTTTACATGCAACTTTTTGAATATATCAAGAAATCTTGCATATTGCTGCTTTTGAGCATCCTTCTTGAATCGTTCTGGATAAGGTGCCATGGCTCTCACATATTCCGGATTCAACTCAAATTTCTTCCTTTCAGCAACAATAGGTGGCTCTTCTTCCTCACCTTTCTGAACAGTTTTCTCAACATCAGAAGGAATTATCACTTCTTTTTCTGTCTCCTTGATCTCCTTAAGCTTCTCATCAGCTTCTACATTTGTGCTTGGCTTTTTTGGAGCTGCTACCACCTTACCACTTCTAGTTATGACAACCATACAATCTTCCTTGGGGTTGGTAACTGTATTACTAGGGAAGGTACCTGGAGCTCTTTTCGCAAATTGCTTAGCCAGTTAGCCAATTTGATTCTCCAAGTTCCTAATAGAGGCATTGGTGTTTTTGGTATTTGCTCTAGTCTCCTCCATGAAAGCATTTGTGTTCTTGGTATTGGCTCTAGTCTCCTCCATGAAAGCATTAGAATGCTGAGCCATTTGACCAATTAACTTCTCCAAATCTGAAAGTTCCTTCTGTGGAATAGGAGGAGGTTGCAGATAGTTGTTGGAACTATATTCAAGACCACCTCCTTGACCTCTCCTCTGAAAATTACTTCCAGAAGGAAAATTCTGATTTCTTGAAAAAATTTGTTGGGGCTTCTGTTCATACCAAACCCCATTTACTTGCAACTGCTGTGGATTATCACCCATTAGAGTAGGACACTCATTAGACTCATGAGCTTCCTTACAATATTCACAAACAACAGGAGTTGATTAAACCTTGGACACTTGAAGTTTTTCAAACTTTTCATTTAAGCTGTCAAACTTTTTGGACAACAGCTTTTGTTCAGCAAGCATAGCATCATTGCTTTCCAGCTTTATCACTCCTTTTTTTATTTGAGCTGGTACGCTCTCATTCTCATTCCTTGCCAGTTTCTTTATCAAGTCAATAGCTTGTTCAGATGTACTCTGTCGAATAGAACCTCCAGCAGCACTATCAATCACCAACCTTGTTTCAGGAGATATGCCATTAAAGAAGATCGCCACCTTTCTGTCATCATATCCCTCATAGTGTGGACACTTTCAGATAAGTTCCTGGAATCTATTCCAGGTTGCACACAGTGATTCTCCTTCAAGCTGGCGGAAGTTGGTGATCTCATTCACCAGCTGGTTGTACTTCTCTATAGAAAAGAACTCGGCAAAGAACTCTGTTGACAAGTCTTCCCATGTCATGATACTATTAGCTGGCTGCCTTTCTATCCATCTGAAAGCCCTTCCCTTAATAGCAAAAGGGAATAATCGAAGCCTGATAGCATCGGCAGACACTCCATTATGCTTAGTAGTGTCACAGATCATCAGAAATCGATCTATGAACTCATAAGGGTCTTCCTCCTCAGCACCAGAAAATTGAGCCCTCTCCACCAAAGTAATCAAAGATGGCTTCAGCTCAAAATTGTTTGCCTCCACTGTCGGCCTAAGTATACTTGAGTTTGGCCTATTGAACACCAGAGTCAGAATGGTGTCCAACAATCTTGGAGGTGGGTTGTTTGCATTGTTGTTACCCGCCATTTCTTGTATTGGTTGTACAGGTACGTTCTTGAATTCTTCCCAAATTATCTGCTTGGCAAATTTCCGCAGTCTCCTCTCAGTCCTTGAAATTTCTGGATCAAATACAAAGTCTGTAGGAGGAAATCTACGTCGCATAAAACTCAGAAAATTTTGTTAGTAGCACCTGCAAACACAGAACAAAATATAACAAAAATAAAACTAAAATAAATAAAAATAAAAATCGAATCTCAAAGATCAACGGTTATTTGTAATATTGGAATTAGCAATCCCCGGCAACAGCGACAAAAACTTGATGCTCACCGGCAAGTATACCGGCCGCACAAGTAATATAGAAAGTAAGTAGAGTATCGTCTCCACAGGGATTGTAAACCAAGTACTACAATAACCAGTCCCCTTAAGTTGGAAAACTCGGTTTGTTGTTTGGAAAAATTGCGAATTGATTTTGAGCAACAAAAAAAATAAAAGTAAAGACTTGTTTTTGAATTTTTATTTAAGAGAAATAAAACAATAACGATGAGAATTGATTTTAAAAATATGAGGAAAGGATTGTAGCTAGAGCGCACTCACCTTATGATCCCCACTTCTTACTTTGAATTGATTCACAATACTTATTCATATAATTACTCGGATAAATTACTATCTAAGAATATTTATTAGTTAACCCTCAATTCCTTGCAAGGTTAACCCTTTAATCCCCAATTGGAACCCCAATTCCTTGCAATGTTCCTCATGGTATTAAGCAATGAACGCAATAATTTAAGCATCCGCAATTAAATACACATCTATTCCTAGCATGCATACCAATTGTTATCCTACCCCCTTTCAAGATCAAAACCTCAATATTCCTATCTAGGGTTCTAACCCTCAAACTATTCTCAACTATCAGATTGATCAGTTATAATAAAGAAAATAGAAAATGCGCACAAGGTAGAGACAAAGATAATTATATAAATGAGTAAAACTAAATCAATCCATCGTAACAAGGTTTCACATAGGGCTCGTGACCCTAACTACAATAAAAGATAACTAGCCAAGCATAATCATGGCTAAAAATAATCCAATATTCAAAAGCATAAAATTAAGGAGAAAGGAGAAGAAGAACTTGATCCCAGGAATCCTCTCTGAGCACCGCCGTCGTCTCTCTTCAGAAGAATAGGTCTGAATACCTAATTCTGTCATAAGGATCCTATTTGTATGACTCTTTTCCTTCTCTCAAAAATACCCGCAGAACAAGACGGAGTAATTTTCCCGCAAACCGGCGCCGGTGTGGCGCCACTTAGTGCCGTTGTGAAAAGTCAGACTCATTTTCTCGGAAATTGGCGCCAGTTGGCGCCATTTTGGCGCAACTTGGCGCCATTTTCCTGGCCAACGTTTGCTGCACTTCGGCGCTGGTTGGCGCCGGTTCTCCTTGGTTTGGGCGCTACATGGCGCCATGATTTTGGTGATGAATGTGGCGCCAGTTGGCGCCATTTTGGTGCCACTGAGCGCCACTTTGTTCCTCGGTGCTACTTGGCTTCGTTTTGGCTCCAGTCAACGCCATTCTCCTGGAATTTGTAGTGTGCTGCACGGCGCTAACTTGCGCCACTGTGGCGCCAAGTTGCGCCATTTCTCTGGGATTTGTACTGTACTGTACCCGTGTAGAATTGTGTTAACAGGCTTTTCTAATTTTAACTTATTTTTTCTGTAAAAACACAACCAATAGGTGACAAATATTATTGAAAAGAAAGAATCAATATAATTAGCAAATATGTATTTAAGTTGCTCTTTTATGACTCAATTCTTATCAATTTTAACACAGAAATATGTGTGTGAAAATTTTTGTGGATTTTAGAATAATAAGAATTAAAAGTAAAACATATTTTTTTTGATTTTTTTTTTGTTTAAGAGAAAAAGAAACGAAATTGATTTTTTAAAATATGAGAAAACATTGTAGCTAGAGTGCACTCACCGAATGATTCCCACTTCTTACTTTGGATTGATTTACAATACTCATTTACATAAATACTCAGATAAATTGTCATCTAAAAATATTATTAGTTAACCCTCAATTCCTTGCAAGATTAACCCTTTAACCCCAATTCCTTGCAATGTTCCTTATGGATTTAAGCAATGAACACAATAAATTAAGCATCTCCAATCAAATTTTCGTCTATTCCTAGCACGCATACCAATTATTATCCTACTCCCTTTCAAGATTAAAAACACCAATATTCCTATCTAGGGTTCTAACACTCAAACTATCATCAACTATCAGATTGATCAATTCTAATAAAGAAGATATAAATTACGCACAGAGTAGAAATAAAGATAAATATATAAACGAGTAAGGGTAAACCAATCCGTCATAACAAGGGTTCACATAGGGTTTGTGACCCTAACTACAATAAAAAGAAACTAGCCAACCATTATCATGGCTAAATATTCAATATTCATAAACCTGGTAAATTAAAAGAAGAAGAAGAAATAGAACCCTCTCTGAGCACCGCCATCGTCTCTCTTCAATAGAATAGGATTCGATCCCTAATTCTGCAAAAGGCATCCTATTTATACGCCTGTTTTCCTTCTTCCAAAAATTCCCTCGGATAGCACGGAGTATCTTTCCCGCAACCCGGCGCCATCCAACGCAGTGACTGCCAAAATCGCGAATCCTCCCAAGAACCGGCGCCATCCACTGGGCGCCGTTTTTTTGCCAAAAAGTCAATTCTTCAAGAAACCGGCGCTACTTGGCGCCGTTGTGGCGATAGTTAGCGCCACTTGCAAAGCTTCGATGCACGATTTGTAAATTGGCGTGGGTCCGTGTAGAGTCGCGTTAACAGGATTTTTATAATTTGCGCCAAGTCTCTGTCCATTGTACTGTCCAACATTTCCAATCCGACGCTGGTCTGTGCCAATTTGCTGGAATTTGTACTGAGGATCACCCGTGTAGAGTCGCGTTAACAGGATTTTTATAATTTTGTAATTTTCACTTTTTTTACTTATATAAACACAACCAATAGGTGAGAAATATCATTGACATAAAAAGAATCAATATAATAAGCAATTATGTATTTAAATTGCTCTTCTATAACTCATTGCTTATCAATTTTAACTTAGAAAACTACACCTGCCAGAGGCACATCAAATCATTCCCAGATTTAAACGTTGATGTCCCCAGCAATGTACAAGACTCAATCCAGGAAACATTCAATTAATCCAACATAACAATCCATAGACACTCTCAGACACAATATGTCATGCATGACTGACTCAATATCATAATTTCCCAACAATGTCATCAGCTTCTTAAAGATACAAGTCTACATTGATTACCCCTCACACAGATAAATAATGTCCACTCACACTCAGTGTTTAAGGGTATCATGATCACTCAATTAATCACAGCTATAACACTACCATAGGCTTGATCATATTCTCAAAAATTCTTAAAAATGAAGAATCAAACACATGCAGCAATTGGTCAAAAGGACTTCACAGGTTGTAACTTGGCCGGGTTAAAGGGTAGGAATATATGGACAGTAGCTCAAACAACAATGAGATTGAAAAACTGATATTATTTCACTTTAACACATTCAACTCAATGGTTTTGCTCCACTAACATTCCCACAGAATTTTGGGAATTAATTCCTTCCACCCTCCTTTTATGCACATTCATTCTTTTCTTTTTCTTTCTTTTTTTTCTTTTTCTCCCTTTGTTTTAAAGGCACATATGAAATTTACATCCCCAATTACTTGACCTTTGTGGAGCTTACCTCAATTTCTTTGTTTTATTTTCAACACATAAGTAATTCAATCTCAATCAAGGTAAGTCACATGGATATAGGCTAAGCCATCAATCATGCCACAGGTCAACCAAGGGGCTAGCAATGGAAAATTTCATACAGGTCGGCTATTTTGGCCATAAGCTAACAAGAACAAAATGCCTTTATCATCTCAACCAATGCATGCATTACAGAGAAACAAATCAAGTTCTAGAGTGTTACAACATTGAGGTCTCTCAACAAGAAAATTTAGTGTTTAAGCTCATACCTCACAGCTATGGTATCAATATAGACTCAAGAAATTTAACCTCAGACATTATCAGACTTTCACAACATTAGTTCAGACAAACGAGCAATCATGTAATCCAATTATATCTATGCAATGTCATGCCAGAATGTCATACAACATACTTCCAAGAATTTAGTCAAGCACATTAACTAGATAAGCACATTTAAACCTGAGAATTGCTTGAAAAACAGATCAATTTTTTTTTTAAGATAAAGAGCAACACAAAATTACTAACTAAAATAACTAAGAAAAATTAAAAGAGTTTAGAATATCTCCCCTGATAAAAGAAGTGCAGTTCCAAAGTGCTTTCCAAAAGCCCACCATTCCCAGATTTAAAGAGTTGCTGTCCCCAGCAATAGTCAAACCAAAAGATGGATGATAAACCTGCACCATGGAACAAACTGTGGCATATAGGATAAACTATAATGCACACAATAAAGCATCAGAATGTTTGGGAAATATACAAACTTAAAACAACAAAGTACTAAAAATAAAAATAAACTAATATACAATAAGTCTCCGTCAGTAAGGAGACATCAATCATCCTCCATGTCATCCCCCTCAGCAGCATGGGATGACTTAGCAAATGGAGGACCTGGTGGTACTGGATGCCTTGGTGCATGAGACCATCATTCCCAGATTTGATTCCAACCGTGAATCCATGTGAAGAACTCTTTGAAGTATTGTTTTCTCTGAGGGATAGAGTCTCGGTGTCTCTTCTCAAAGATTTTCCTTTTTGTGGCCTTCAACCTCCGGTGGTTCGCACACATCCTCCAACCAATATTAAAGAGTTTCACCACTTCCTTTATCATTACCTTCTTCATTGTAGGATGATGCCTCCGTTGAGGTTTCCTCACATTTTTGTCACCATCCTTATTAAGAATTTTGTGGGTACGGGAAGATGGATAT
The DNA here is from genome assembly GCF_033153095.1 of Gastrolobium bilobum. Lineage (NCBI taxonomy): Eukaryota > Viridiplantae > Streptophyta > Magnoliopsida > Fabales > Fabaceae > Gastrolobium > Gastrolobium bilobum. Next base: position 15,529 of record NW_026896719.1, on the reverse strand, counting down.
TTATCCTTTAAATCAGAAATAGACCACCCTATGGCAGTCCCATGTTCCTTCAATACTTCAATTACCGCCTCCTTATTACCCAAGAAGGTATATTGCAGAGTTTCAAGATGCTCCTTCAACTCTATTTTTGGGGCACCATCTTCCTTTGTCATAAGATTGTTTCATAGATTCAAAGACGTTGATGGTAATTGTCTCATCATTCATCCTTAACTCAAGCTTTCCATTTTCAACATCAATCATGGCCCAAGCAGTGGCCAAGAAAGGTCTACCCAGCAAAAGAGGCATATCAGTTCCCCCTTCCATGTCCAACACTACAAAATCTGCCGGAAAGATGAATTGTCCACTTTCACAAGAACATCTTCAATTATACCACTAGGTTTCCATAAAGATTTGTCAGCGAGTTGCAAGGAAACCATAGTAGGTTTAAGCTCAGATATCCCCAACGATTTATACACGGACAAGGGCATCAGATTTATACTTGCCCCAAGATCACACAATGCTTTGCCGACATCAGTATTACCAATAGCAATTGGAATGTTGAAGCTCCCTGGATCATGACGCTTAAGCGGGAACTTCTTTGTAATAATAGCACTACACTCCTCAGTGAGTGTCACCGTTTGGCATTCCTGCAACTTGTGTTTTCTTGACAAAAGGTCCTTCATAAACTTGGCATAATTGGGCATATTAGCCAAGGCTTCAGCAAATGGAATATTAGTGTGAAGTTTTCTGAATATATCCAGGAACCTTTCATAATGTTGCTTCTGAGCATCTTTCTTGAATCTTTCCAGATAACGTGCCATGGCTCTCATGTACTCAGGTTTCAACTAATGCTTCTCTTTTGCTTTTTCTTTTTCAGCTGGCTTCACCACTTCAGCAGGTTTCTTAATTTCTTTCTCAGGTTTGCCTGTAGGATCCAGTTTCTCTTCAACCTCCGGAGATGGCAGTACTTTACCACTTCTGGTTGTGATGACCATACAATCTTCCCTCGGATTAGTAACTGTGTTACTAAAAAAGGTACCTGGAGTTCTATCAGCAATTTGCTTAGCCAATTGGCCAATCTGATTCTCCAAATTTCTTATAGATGCATTGGTGTTTTTGTTATTGGCCCTAGTCTCTTCCATGAAGGCATTGAAATGTTGAGCCATTTGTCCAACTAACCTCTCCAAATCAGAAGGTTCCTTAATTTGGATTGGTGGAGGCTGCAGATAGTTGTTTGATGTGAAATCAAGACCAGTTCCCTGCACCCTCCTCTGAAAATTATTACTTCTAGAAAGAAAATTCTAATTTCTTGGAATATTTTGCGGCGGGGGTCTTTGATCATACCAAATGCCATTCACTTGCATTTGTTGAGGTGAATCAGAAGGCATCAAAGAACATTCATTAGACTCATGATTGTTCTGGCAATATTCACATACCACCGCAACAGCTTTAGCCTGAACACTAGCAAGCTGCATCTTGTCAAGCCTTGAGGTCAAGTTTGCTATCTGCTGAGATAACAATTTGTTCTTAGCCAGCACCACATCATTACCTTCCAGCTGAAGGATACCCTCTTAGGCTTGGATGACAAGCCTTCATTCTCATTCGCAGCCATCCTTTCGATCAACTCAAGAGTCTCATTTGCTCTTAGGAATTTGATCGTGCCACCTACTGCACCATTCAACACCATCCTCACCTCAAGTTTGCAACCATTGAAGAAGATTCTGACCTGATTACCAGCAGTCAAGTTATAATGAGGACACCTCCTCATTAAATCCTTGAACCGGTTCCATGCTGCACACATTGATTCACTCTCAGATTGAGTGAAATTGGTGATATCATTCACCATCTGCTTATACCTCTCCATCGAGAAGAACTCAGCAAAGAACTTCTGAGTTAAATTATTCCAGGTTGGAATGCTTGCTGCAGGATGCCTTCCAACCAACTAAGAGCCTACACCTTAAGAGCAAAAGGGAACAACCTCATTCGGATTGCATCATTAGACACCTGAGGGTGTTTAGTGGATTCACAGATCATCATGAATCTGTCAATAAATCGGTGAGGATCTTCACTCTCCTCTCCTCCAAACTGAGCTCTCTCCACCAATTGAATATGGGAAGACTTAAGCTCCCAATTGTTGGCCACGTTAGGCTGAACAATACTCGCATTTGGCCTGTTGAACGATGGAATCAGAATAGTATCCATAAGTGGATTATCTTCTTCATTGTTCCCTGTCATGGTGTGTGTTTCTTCAGACAGAATCCCTAACTCGTTGAATGCAAGCTTCTTCCGAGCAAGTTTTCTGTATCTCTTTTCAGTCTTTGTAATCTCCAAATCAAGTGGAAATTCTGGCTTTTTATCTCGCATACAACTCAGAAAAGAGATTAGTAGCACTGTTCAAATATCACACAGAAATCAAAAATAAAAATAAAATCCAATCTTAAAGATCAAAATTAATTGATATAAGAAACGCCAATCCCCGACAACGGTGCCAAAAACTTGATGCTCCCCAGCAAGTGTACCGATCGCACAACTAATATAATGATAAGAAAAGATCGTCTCCACAGGGATTGTAATCGTATATCAAATAAATGTTCCTTTTAAGACTGAAGAGTTCAAATAGGTGTGTGAAAATTGTTGTGGATTTTAGAATAATAAGAATTAAAAGTTAAACGTATTTTTTTTGAATTTTTTTTTGTTTATGAGAAAAAGAACAGAAATTGATTTTGTAAAATATGAGAAAGCATTGTAGCTAGAGTGCACTCACCGAATGATTCTCACTTCTTACTTTGGATTGATTTACAATACTCATTTACATAAATACTCAGATAAATTATCATATAAAAATATTATTAGTTAACCCTCAATTCCTTGCAAGATTAACCCTTTAACCCCAATTGGAACCCAAATTCCTTGCAATGTTCCTTATGGATTTAAGCAATGAACACAATAAATTAAGCATCTGCAATCAAATATACGTCTATTTCTAGCACGCATATCAATTGTTATCCTACTCCCTTTCAAGATTAAAAACTCCAATATTCCTATCTAGGGTTCTAACCCTCAAACTATCATCAACTATCAGATTGATCAATTCTAATAAAGAAGATAGAAATTACGCACAGAGTAGAAATAAAGATAAATATATAAACAAGTAAGGGTAAACCAATCCGTCATAACAAGGGTTCTCATAGGGTTTGTGACCCTAACTACAATAAAAAGAAACTAGCCAACCATTATCATGGCTAAATATTCAATATTCATAAACTTGGTAAATTAAAAGAGGAAGAAGAAGAAGAAGAAGATGAAATAGAACCCTCTCTGAGCACTGCCGTCGTCTCTCTTCAATAGAATAGGATTCAATCCCTAATTCTGTAAAAGGCATCCTATTTATACGCCTCTTTTACTTCTTCCAAAAATGCCCTCGGACAGCACGAAGTATCTTTCCCCCAACCCGGCGCCAGTTGGCGCCGGTGTGGCACCATCCAGTGCGATGCCACTGCCAAAATCGCGAATCCTCCCAAGAACCGGTGCCAGTTGGTGCCAGTTGGCGCCATTACAAAAACACCGTGTATAGTTCAGAAACTGGCGCCAATTGGCACCGTTGTGGCGCCACTAGGCGCCGCTTCTCTGCCAAAAAGTTAATTATTCAAGAAACTGGCGCCAGTTAGCATCACTTGCAAAGCTTCGGTGCACGATTCGTAAATTGGCGCGTGTCCGCGCCAACTTGCGCCAAGTCTTTGTCCATTGTACTGTGCAACTTTTCCAATCCGACACCGGTTTGTAATTTTCACTTCTTTTACCTGTATAAACACAACCAATAGGTGAGAAATGTCATTGACATAAAAAGAATCAATATAATAAGCAATTATGTATTTAAATTGCTCTTCTATGACTCATTTCTTATCAATTTTAACTTAGAAAACTGCACCTGCCAGAGGCACATCATGTTGTGGAATCATTAAATGATTAAGTCATGTATATGACTTGATTAATTAATATCTAATTCATAATGTGAATGATTCCTACTCTAGGTGTGCCTAGAGAACCTTGCACATGAGGATTGATTTGGAGCATACGTGTTTATATTGGAGTGCGGGCTTGTGCTAAGCTCCTTGAGGTAAGCTCCTGGTTTTGGTTTCTCCTCTCTCTTGTGGCCCCACCTTGATGGTGGGCATTATGGTTGAATTGTATGAAAGTACGTGATATGTGGTATATGTGCATTCCTTCACATTCATATAGATATTATATGATTCTTGATGTTATGATGATGCACTGATGATGTATGATATGAGGTTCCTGGCCAGTGAATATGTATGTAGGCTACCTATGGCTTGACCCTGGGAGTTATTTCATACTACAATTTGTGTTGACTGCCTATGGCTTGACCTTGGGAGTCACACTAGGCATGTGGGACATGTTAGTTAGCTATTCTTGGGAAGGGCCCTTGAATAGTTAACCAGAGGATGAATTATGATGCTATGTTTATGTTGTATGTTTATTATATATGCTTTATATCTGACTTGTCATGTAGAAAGTGGGCTCAGGGGATTAGAGGATCCTCTAAGAACCTTGAGCTTACTGAGATGTTGTTATCTCACCCTTTTTTAGGGACATCATTTCAGTACCCATGATAGCAGTGAGTCTTCTAGGGACAAGGGCCCAGCTACAGATTAGTGGATTGATGCTACTGTTTATGTTACGCTATTGTTTTTGTTATATGGCATGCGTAGTGTTTTGGCATCCCTAGTGAGATTATTTTGAGACTATATCGTTGCATGTAATATTGCTCAGAATTGTTATTATTTGAGCTTCTGGATTATGAATGTATTTATTATGAGTTATGTTAGATGCATGTGATGAGGAGTCATAGACATGATATATGGATGTAATTATTTGGGCACAAAGCCATTATGTATGTACTGACTCATTGAGGGGATCACAGTCCGTGTGGGACTTATGAGCTGTATGTTTAAAAACTGTGTCTATCAGGATTGTATTTAGACTGAGATTCTTATCTCCCGGTTATCCGTTAAACAACCGTTATGCTTTCTGTGAGACTCTGGCAGGAGTGACACTTGTTGTCTTATTCGGTTAGTCAATGGCCACTAATACTGGCTAATGAGATTAATTAGTAGTTGTATGTTTTAGATTTACGCTTTCGCAATATCTCATGTGAACGCTTTTGGAAATGTTTTCAGAAAATGTTTTGGAAAAAGTTTTTTCGTATTTTTACAAGACGTTTTATTAATCATTCAATAAAATCTTCCGCTGTGTACGCTATAATATCATGATGGTAACAACCAGAGTACTACGAAGTGTTAGATTTATTTTTGTAAGTTTAAACCTTTGGTGTTCTAATTTCATATAATCACAATTCATTTGGGATATCTATTGGGATATTTAAGTGTGATCCACATTGATTGGTAAAAAGCTAAGTAAAGACCATATGAGTGGAAAGACTCAGGAGCCTAATGCCTTAAAGTTTTTTTATTAAGACATGGTATCGAGCCTATTTGTTGTGGTTGGTGTAATTTAGTCTATTAATAGTGGTCCCCTTCATGGACTTCCCTTAACCCACCTGACAATTCAACTGGCCTACAAATATTTACACGTTCATCCCATATCAAAACAATGGCAAAACATGCTCTAAGAGAAAATAAACACCAATCATATAATAAGAAAATAAAGAAAATCAAATTTATGTCACTATCAAATCATATGAACCATTTTGTTTATTTCAAATAATTGAATTCCTTATTTTAAGTTGGAATAATCTTTATCAGTTAATTCATGTTTAGTGATTGAATTCTTTATTTTTATCCTGGTTGTAGAATATTTGCTATTTTTTCTACTCATCTCAAGTTTTGTGGGTAACCTATTGTTATTCGAGACTTCGAGTTATTTTTTTAAAAGTATAGAGAGAGTTTTTGATCTGTTTGCATGTATTGGTACTCATTCTTTACCTTTTCTTAGTCTTAGAAGATTTTGATTTAATAATTTTTTTTACTCGATCAAAATTGGTTGCTTTTGTTACTTTACATAATCTTTCCAATCGAAACAGTAAGCAGTTTTTTTTTTAAAAAAAAACATAGGAAACAAAAAGAATAAACAAAAAACTACTGACGAATCATCCTCGGCATCGTGATGCCCTTAACATCATTATTTATTAGGGGAAGTGTAAGAACTCGCACCGTTAATTAAGGAAAATAATTAATTAAATGTGTGAAGTGAGGAAATAATTCCATAATTGACCTTAATAATTATGAGAAGGCTTAAATAAATATAGAAAGTGATTAAGAATGTTGAAAGTCGTTTTTCGGACGAAAAGTGCAGATACCGGTTCTGCTACTCGGTATAAATGCGTACCGACGAAGTATCCCGAAAAATTATGAAAAGTGTGTTTATGTCACTAGAATAATATATAGGACTTGTAAAACAAGTTTCAAGTCAAAATAATGAGAACTGGTGCTAGAACTGATATTGGCTATGGAAAAACGAGTACCGGAAAGGTGCTGCGAAAAATAAAATAAAAATATGATAAATCATAGAAAAATGAGTAGGTTTAGAATCCTTAGTTTGGGATTAAAATGTTAAGCGTAGCAATTAACACTAATACTGTGCGATTAAAACTTAAAGCACTATATATATGCATTGTTGGCCCAAAACCCTAGGCCATACAATATCCCTACGTGACTTGGTGGCTGATCAGCCCTTCCCCACTGTTCGATTGCCTTCCCTTCCCCTATTTCTTGAGCCTAGAGGCCATTTCTTCATGAAATTTTCTCATAAACAGTTGATGTGAGTGATGTATACCATTGGGGGTGAGTTGTGGAACTTGTTTCTGGGTTGTGGCCACCGCCTTGGTGAGTTTTTGGTGCTAACTTTTGGTTTGGTGGAGTGTGAAGCCATTATCTTGGTTGTTGAAGCTCCAAGTGTCAACCTTTATGAAGAAAAACCTAGTCTTGAGTGTCAGTTTCGTGCACCCTTGAGGTCTGGGCTTTGGGGGCTGTTTCTTGAGCTCCATGAGCCTTTGCTACTCTGTTTGAGTCTTGGCTAAGTGTGACCAACCATGACCTTGTGTTTCCTTTGGTAAAAATGAAGCCTTGATGCATGTAATGAGCAAAAGATCATAACTTAAGGTTGGGTAAGCTTAAACACACCTAGAAATGCATGTGTTAGCTTCTGTAATCGGTAAAAATGGATCCTTGAGAAAGATATCTCGCGAAATTGCAGAATCTGGGTTCTGTCGCGAAATATCTGGATATTGGGTTGGAAATATCCAGATATTGATATCCAGATATGGGGTTTTGAATATCCGGATATTGCCAGACAGATATCCAGATATTGATATCCGGATATGCCCCCGACAAATATCCGGATATTCTGGGTTTGCGTGAACAGTAACGGTACTGTTCATACAGAACTGAGTTATGGTTTTGTGGACCCTAGATTGTGGAAGTTGAACTTCTGTAATGATTAAGTTAAGTCAGAATCAAGGGATTAAGGGCTTGTGGCTTTGTGAGAAGCCTTGAGACTTGGAACGCAAAGGAAAGGCGTTGTCTTTATATCGTATGCTTGTAAAGTATAAATATTGATATTATTATTGGTCCAAACAGATTGTGATTGTGCTGTTAGTGGACATTGAGCTTGTGTGGACTTGGCTTGGATTGTTAGCTTGCAAGGTAAGCTTTCGTGTCCTCAGTTTAGCCATTATTGGTTCCACCATGTCCCATGGGGGGATGATTTATATGCATGATGTTGTTTTCATGTATTGTTTTGATAAATGCTATTGAGCTGTTATATGCGAGTGCCTTTATAATATGCATGTGGTGTTCCACCTATACGGTAAGCCTGAGTATGTGGAGACATACAAGATGGTGAGGTTGTGGGTGAGGTGCAAGCGGTGTTCCTTGTACTTATTGTGGGGTTGTAGACGTACGTCCTGCATTTCTCTGGCCAGTAGAATAGTTAAAACACACATGGCATGAATATCTGTTGCACTGCATAGTTTTGGAACTTATACTCTTAAATGCTTTAGAACTTATATTGCACATGTAAGTGAGCTTGGGGTGGAAGATCCTTGAGAACCCCTTGTCTTACTTAGATTTTTGTTTAGAGATCTCACCCCATGTTTGGGGCACATATTTCAGGTTCAAGTAATGCGGGGGTTGAGACCTCTAGCGGAAAGAGGCCGGAGCTTAGCTGATATTGCTGTTTATATGATGATTATGCTTGGATGCTGGATTATGCTTGTTGCTACGTGCTGTTAGCTTTATGATTATATTGCTATTGTTGTTGAGACCTTGTTTGGCTATGTTGCCTTATTTGGTGAGCATGGGGATTGTCCATGCCATATTGATTGACTATGTCTTAGTTAGATTTGAGTTGTAATAATGTATCAGGATTATGTCCAGACTACGTGTTGTGGTTCCGTGATTTTAGATACTCACTGTTAATTATATATTAAGGTATTTCAGTTAGCTGTCTTTTGTAATTTACATACAGGAAATGTTTTGAAAGAGGATTTTAATAATCAACTTGGCTAATGATAATGACGTCATAATTGAAAAGAAAAAGATATTCCGCATTTTTAATTAAGTGTGGCTTAATACGATGACATGTTAACAAACCGGGTATACACGGGGTGTTACATTTTATGGTATCAGAGCACTTTCTAGGGAAAAGCCTGTATGTATTGCAATAACTTAGGATGCTTTGTTGTGAGTCGTGTCTGTGTGTTCTCTCCATTGGGTTTTGCTATGATGATGCATATGTGACCACATTGCGTGGGCCTGATCAACTCACTCTTTGAGTAACTTGTGCAGAGTCATGGTACTACCTCGGAGGAACCGAGACACTAGCGGGGATCAACCTGATCCTATCCTGGCTGCATTGGCTGAGATGCAGGCGGCTCGACTAGCCGACCAGGAGGCCACGAGAATGGCAAACCAAGCTATGCTGGACGCCGTCAGAGAAGCGAACAGGAAAGCCACTGAGGATGTATTGGAGGCGAACCGCCTGGCGAACATGACGATGATGAGAGTCATGTTGGAGGAGATAAAAGCTGGTGCTGTTGTTGACCAGTTTCCTCCGCCACCACCTCCACCTCCACCTAGCCTTCAGGACGAGAGCCTGAGTCACGTTGAGGGTGCCACTCCTCTCACTGGGGTGATGGAACCCTATGGAGCCTGTTAAAGACCGTGACATGATTGATCGTCGGCTTAATGCTTTTCGTAAGCATAAGCCACCTACCTTTGATGGATCTTATGATTCTATTACTGCGGCGAGATGGCTTCAGGCGCTGGACAAGATTTTCCGTGTGTTGCAGTGTACTGATCCGCAGAAGCTGATGTTCGCCACGTATATGCTGGAGGGCGATGCCTATGAGTGGTGGATGAACACCTCTCACGCTTTTGAGATGCAGGGTCATGTTATGACATGGCCATTCTTCGAGGATTGCTTTATGGGTCGGTACTTCACTTTTGATGCGCAGGAGAGGAAGCAGGGGGAGTTCGACAGATTGGTGCAGGGCTCATTGTCTGTTGACGAGTACCTGGCAAAGTTTAATGAGCTGGTGAAGTTTGCACACTTTCGGATGGCTATGCCTACTCCGTCCTTTTTGGCTGCTAAGTTCCGCAGAGGACCTAGTGAAGTGATTGCAGAGCGTATTGCTGGAGCTCCATCGAGAGATTTTGGTACACTGGTACAACAGTGTAAGGACATCGAGGATGTCTGTATTACGAGCAAGGCCAAGAAGGCAAAGATTGCCGACATGAGAGGAACGAGTAGTCCCACTTCCTGGAAAGACAAGAAGTTTGTCGGAAAAGGAAAAGGAGAGCAGTTGGCTGCTAGGCAGACGCCTAGTGAATTCAAGAGTACTTCTTCGCAGCAGGGGGTTTTGCTAGACCTCCTTCCACTCCTACATGTTCGGGGTGCGGAAAGGAGCATGCAGGACATTGTGCTACCGGTCAGTTGATCTGTTTTCGCTGTGGCCAGGAGGGTCACTACTCCAGAGATTATCTGTCGTCGATGGCGAGAGCTGCAGCGGTTAGGGCAGTTCCGTTGCAGATGGTTCCTTTGGCATCTACAGCGGCACCTGATATGTTACCTGCCACTGGGCGTGTGTATACAATGGATTGGCAGCAGTCGGACCGAGCTCCGAACCTAGTCAGAGGTACTATTTCCATTGGTGGGAATATTGTTGATGTTTTGTTTGATTCTGGGGATACGCATTCTTGTATTGTAACCCCGATTGTTGTGGGGCTTGAGTTGCCCATGTCTGTGCTTTCTCCACCGTTGCGGGTGACTACCGCCACCGGAGAAAAATGTGATTATACCACTGTTCATCGCGATGTAGCGTTTCAGTGGGATGGCCGTGATTACTCGGTAGATCTAATTGGGTTGCCGATGGCTAATCTGGAAATCATTCTGGGCATGGATTGGTTGTCCAGAAAATGTGTGATGTTTGACTGTTGTGCCTAGCGAGTGATGGTGTATCCGTGTGATTCCACAGCCAGTTCCTCTCTTTTTATTTCTGTGCTGCAACCAGGGACATTGGTGATGTCTTGTTGAGAGGTTTGGTGAGTGGGACACAGGAGGATATCACTGGCTTTCCTGTGGTGAGAGGATTCCTCAAGGAGTTTCCTGAGGAGATTCCTGAGTTTCCGCCACAGCAGGAGATAGAGTTCTCCATAGATTTGTTACCTATGTGGGGGTCTATTTCATTAGCTCCATATCGGATGTCGCCATCGGAGTTGACGTTGCTGAAGAAGCTCATTGAAGATCTTTCGGCAAAAGACTTCTTTAGACCGAGCGTGTCTCCCAGGGGAGCACCGGTTAATTTTGTTATAAGGTAAGATGCCTTACGCCATTACTTAATCGTGATGGTGCCTTGTTTGAGAATGTGAATTTCTCTTCAGGGAATTTAAGTGGGTAACACTTGAACTTTGTGGCAAGGCCACGCGCGATCTTGCATATGCGAGTTTTGTGCATGTACAAGTAGTTTGTGGGTTGAGTGGTCTCTGTTGGGCTACTCACGGCAAGTGCACCGATCGTACAAGTAATAAATTGTTCGAGTAAGTGATCGTTCCAACAAGGATTATCTATCAATCACCAATTCCCTATTCCAACCTTAGTTGGACGATCAAAGTTGTATTTGGAAACAGGATTTGAATTGAAAGATTAAAATATTAAACTAATTAATCGCCAGAAATTAAAAACAAGAAAGTAAAGATTTGAATAAACTAATGTAAATAAAAACGTAGCTTGTTATAAAAAAAAAAAACGTAGCTAGGGTTTCGATTTCCTTCAATCTCTTTATTACGTTTGAATTCCTTCTTTACGTTAATCGTCCTTTATAACACCTCACAATTTTAAATTAAGTATTTAAGCCATTAAGTGTGTAATTAAGTGGAGATTCAGTGAAAATCCTAAAGATTAGGCCAAAATACAAAGAAAGAGCAAAACGGTAATTAGCCAACACGCAACCCTAGGAAGATAAAAATTGAGTAGAAGGTCTCAGATGGTAAAAATAACCCTGAAAATGGGTTCAGAACGAAAATTTGAGTGGATAGGCAAGTTTCAGAAAAATCAGTGAATAGTGTTTTTCGCAGGTAAAAATATCGCGTTACGATTGCACCGTAAAACGTGCCAGTTGAATTTTGAGCTCTAGGTTTCAAATATGAGTTACAAATGGTCTAATGAGTTAGGAAATATGATTGTTGATAAAATTTAATGAAAGTAAGTCATTTTGGGGAAGCGTGCCAACGGCGTACGCAATAGCTTAAAACAGTGTTTTCTCCGAACGAATGGAGGACTCTGAATTCATCTGATCAAGCCTAATTAAAATGGAATAGTTAATGTTAAAAATTAGAGTTTCTAAATAGGGTTTGAATTTACGGACGTTTAGTGATAGTTTTGACGCGTTTTGAATCGCGTGAGGTAGCGTGGGACCCACTCCACTTAAAATCACTTAAGTCCACCTCATCCTATCACTAGTCATCATCTTCCCACTCCCCTCTCTCTCCCAAACCCGAGCCATCAGCCCTCCCCCACCATTCTCCATGCAAATTTTTCTTCTCCCCTTTAATCACTCAAATCCTAACATTTGTTGGAAATTGCCTTCCAAAGCCATTGGTGGCCTTGTTGAGCAGTGAAAGTGAGAGGATTTTGAGATCTTCCCCCTCAAAGGCCGCGGCTCACATTGAAGTTTGGGTGTTCATGGAGTTTTCAAATGCTCCAATGGTGGAGTATACTTAGGAGAAGTCATTTGCCTTGCATTTGAGTGAGTTATTTCAACACTTCAATGGTTGATTTGTGATTTATGTTTATGAACCCTAAAGAGGTATTTTATGATGTGTTGTGTTAGAGAGCTCAAATGGAAAATGTCTATTAGATGATAATTCCTTAGAATGATGTATTAATGCTAGAGATGCAATGAAAATTTTAGGTGAAATGTGATGATTTTGGGACGTTGGAATTTTGTGTTGAGGCATTGTTTGATGAATTGTGGTATGATTATATGATGATATAATGTGGTTGTGTGAGATGTGGAGTGATTAGAAGTGAATGGAAATCCTAGAATTGCCATAGGTTGCAACTTGGCCTTTAAAGGAAAATTATGGAATTTATGTTGTTGGAAATTGTTTGAGTGATGAATTATGTGTTAAAAAGGTAATTAGATGGGTTGTGTGGTGATTGGCAAGGGGAAGAATCAATGCAAAAATAATAAGTGGCTTAGTTGGCATAAAGAACCTAGAGTGAAATAATTCGCAAAACGATGCGTAAATATCGTAAAATGGAAAACGACGATTGAACTAGCCTCTAAGCAACCTAAGGGAGCGTTATAAAATGAGAAAGAAAATTTAGAAAAATAAATCCCCAAATAACACATAGATGGCCGAACCTTCAAGGAGGAAGGAAGGATTTTGCGGTTTTCGCGTTCTGATGTAATTCGACGCGAAAATGACGAACCGACACTTGAATTGGCCTCTTGACAACCTAATGTGGCGTAACAAAATGAGAAAGAAAGTTAAGAAAAATAAATCTCAAATTAACACTAGTTTGGCCGAACCTTCAAGGAGGAAGGGGAGGATTTTGTGATTTTGCGTTTTGATGCTATTTGACGTGTACTAATGGGTGTACGTAATTGTATAGGTTGCCGTACGTTGACTTGAATCCCGAAACTTGAATCTGGGAGTTGCCCTTGGTCCTGGACCAAGTGGATTGAGGTATGTAATTGGTTCAATGCATGTATAATTGTAAATTAGCATGTATTGTTTGAATTATAAGAGATTGGGAATGTCCTCTGTGTAGGCATTCTGCTGTGTACCAAGTTGAGGGATAAGCTGCTGCGGAGCTTGGGAAAACAATATTTAAGGTAACCTCTTGGTACTGGGGCTTGTTCCCCTTTTCTGTTCCACCTTACCAGTTGATGGCAACGGTAGGAAGTGTGTATGAGTAGTGTAGAACACATGAGCATGCATGCATTATTACAATGGGTACTTATGTACCGAGTCTCTGGCCAGTAGACAGTTTTTAGCCTTCGGGCAGTTTCGGACTTCCGCTAGATAGGTCTCCGAGAGGGAGTTCCCGTTGACCGTGGGTCATAGTGTGTGATCCGGATAGGAGCACACTAGGAATGTCTCAGGTGTTATGGATGGAATGGGTACCTTGGTGGTAGTGATTTGATCACACCTTGGATTATACCCGATAGAATGGGTACCTTGGTGGTAGTGATTTGATCACACCTTGGATTATACCCAATGCAATGGATACCAGGGTGGTAGTGATTTGATCACACCTCGGGTGGACCCATAAGCTATATATGCCAGGGCGTACGTGGTATTGGTAGCTACCATCCCGCAGTGTCGTATTTTGTATTCCGATATTTCCCCAGTTCTCTAAATCCCTTGCTATATCCCGTTTTCAAAGTGGTTGTTTTATTCTATTGATATGCATCGAAGGGAATCATTGGGTGGAGTTTTGTCCAGAACCTCTTGGTTATTGAGATATATTCGTATATCTCACCCCGTCTCGGTGCATTTATTTTAGGAGGTAGCAGTGGAGCCGGAGCAGCGGGCAAGAGGCCCACAGAGTGAGCAGTGGAGTGCTTCACATTTTGCATTTTGTTGGCCATGTGGCCTAGGCTAAACTTAGGGCATGAACATCTCATATGTATGTGGTATGAGCTTCATTAGCATATTTGTTCATGTCAATTTGCCTAAGTCTAGTAGTTATGTATTTGGTTATGTTGTCATTTGAATTTAAGTTGTAATAATGGAAGAATGTAAGTTAAAGTTTAAGTTTCAAGGTGTAAGTTGTAAAGCAATATTGTAATCGTATTGATGCATGTCTATTTATGATGGAAGGGCCTTAGGCCTATTTTAGCGTATGATTACATGTATGATGAAAATATGCATGAAAAAGGTGTTAGTGATTGCAACTACTTAAGGATGATTAATATGAACTATATGCCTAATAACTATAAACTGGATTGCGTTGTAAGTGCCCCAAGGCGTTGTTGGTCCTTGTGTGTGCCACCCATTGGATTATTACTGTATTATCATGTGATTATTAGGTACATTTGAGGCTTAAATGATCTTTTAGAAATTTGGGATTATTGGAAAAACAAAGGAAACTCTGGCGAATTTTCTATAGAATTGGCAGATTTTAGGCGAACTTCAGGAGAGCATATCTCCCTCCGTAGAGGTTCAATAGGGACGTGCCATACGCCATTTTGAAGGTTGGTATGTCCTCTATCTTGTGTCAAAAATTGGGAAAAATATGGGTTGATTTTCGGCCTGGAAAAATTGGAGGAACGCAGACTGCTCATGTGCCCACTGCATCTGAGGCAGTTCTGGTCCTGTGTTGGGAAATTAATTCCCGCTTCGTTTGTCAGTCAAATTAAGCATATGATATATAAAATAGAAGATCGAGGTGTCTTGTTTATGGTGTAAAAGTTTGGGATGAATTGAATGAGTGGATTAAGTGCAGTAATTCGTGGAGTGAAAGAGGTTTAGAGCTGTTTTTGGGGTTGGTTGGCTATTTTGCTTATCTAACTTCAAACAGCGATAACCGGAGAAAATGAGCTCCAAATTGAGCGTATGATAGCTTGTTAAAAAGGGAATTAAGTAAGACAAAGATATAATCTTTGAAGAGGTTTGGTTGCAAGCGGTGTGGTCGCAGAAAAATTAAGAGTGAAACATGTTCGAATAGGTAAAAGCGTAAAGTTTGGAAATTGGCTAAGTGAGTTTATGGGAACCCCTTAGTAACTTATAATAAGTAAAGTAAGTTATAAAAATAGTTTAAATAAGTCTTCCACAAGAGTTTACGGTTACGGTCACAGCTTTTAATTATTACACTTTTTGTGTTTTAAATGCTCGCGTAATAATCGGAAAAAGTTTATTCGCATTTTTATAAAAGAATTGCTGTGATTGTAACTGCGCTTAATATCATAATTAATGTTAACATTACCGGTGTACAACGAGCTGTTACATCCTTAGTATCAGAGCAGTTTTGTAAGGGAACTCTGATAAAGTAGTACTGTGTC
>NW_026896718.1:0-250568 GCF_033153095.1 Gastrolobium bilobum | reverse complement strand
CCAACTTTTCCAATACCAAGTATCTTTCCTTTGTTGTTATCTCCATAGGAAACATGTCCATGTTCTTTCTTTGTGAATGATTGGAATTTAGTTACATCTCCCATCATGTGACTTGAGCAACCACTATCTAAGTACCACTTGGAGCTTTTAGCCTTCAAACAAACCTACATCACAAAGTCAAGATTTAATCTTTGGTATCTACACTTTGTTGGGTCCTTGTGTGTTAGTCTTGGGCTTAGTTCCCTTAGGAACCCACACTTTCTTTTGCCCAATAATACCATTCTTTCTAACTTTACATGTGGAAGCACTATGACCTTTTCCACCACAATGAATTAGTGAATGGGCTACTTATCATGTAGGATGGAGAAATGAAAAAGTTTTCATATGATTTTTCTTGTGTGCTAATGTCAAAGCCTAAACCGGATTTGTTGAACATGCATCTTTGTTTACCAAGCAACACATTTAAGTTATCTCTTCCACACGTGAATTTGCTTAGAATTTCATTTAAATCATCAATTTCATTGTTTAGATCTTTACATGAAGTACATGATGATGAAAATGCATGATCATTTGAAGATAGGCATTTGATACAACTAGTGCTAGCATCAAGTAATTTGAGAGTTTTATTTTCATCTTTCAAATCTTTCACTTTCTTTTCTAAAGACGCAATTTGTTTTTCCAAAGAACTAATAGTTTTTCTTGATGCTCTAAGAGTTTTAACATGTTTTAGTGTTTCATTATGCATTTCTTCAAACATGTCAGACAACTCATCATATGAAGGGAAATAGTAGAGCAAGATGAGTTTACCTCGATTTCGAATTCACTTTTGTCCTCATTTGCCATTAGACATATATGTTGAGTTCCTTTGTTTGGTTTCTCCGGTGGTCTCCCATCTTGCATGAAGCATAGGTTTGCTTCTTCCTTGGAGTCATCATTGGAAGAACTAGATTCGTCATCCCAAGCAAGATAAGCCTTCTTGAAGTTCCTTCTATCCTTGCTTTGCTTCTTTTCATATTTGTCTTTCTTTTGAATATTTGGACAAACCGATTTGTAGTGACCGATTTTTCCACATTCATAGCAAGTGATGGTGAGTTGTGAGGATCCTTCATCTATAGATCTTCTTCTAGGAGGAAATGCGGATTTCTTTGAAAAATTCTTCTTAAAGAATTTTCCATACTTCTTTACGAAGAGACTCATCTCATCTTCATCAAGACCATTTTTGAAATCTCCATTTTCTATTTCCTTATCCTTCTCTTTGCTTGGTGTTGAGGCTTTCAAGGCAATTCCCTTACTTTTCTTGATGGCTTGTTCCTTCAAGGTTATTCTAGTTAGCTCCATTTCATACTCTTGGAGCTTGCCGAACAAGGTTGCAAGATCCATAGTTTTCAAATCTTTTGATTCCGTAATAGCCGTCAACTGGGGTTGTCATTCCCTATTGTGCACACTTCTCATCACCTTAACAATTAACTCAAGGTTAGTGAAGGATTTATCTAAAGCATTTAGATGAGTGACAAGGTGTGTGAATCTCTTTTGCATACTTTGAATACTTTCATTTTCATGAATCTCAAACATTTCAAATTCTCTAGTGAGTGCATTTAATTTTGTAAATTTAACATCACTAGTTCCTTCATGGGTTATTTGAAGAATATCCCACATTTCCTTAGCATTCTTACAATTTGAAACATGAAAGTATTCATCACGACCTAAGGCATTTGTGATCAAGTTTTGAGCTCTAGCATTCCAATTTCCTTTCTTAATTTCATCTTCGGTGTAATTATCTATATCTTTAGGAACATCTTCATCTTTCGCATTTTTTATAGTAGGTGGTGTGTACCCTTTTTCAACTACATTCCATACTTTTAAATCATTAGATTGAAGAAATATTTTCATCCGACTCTTCTAATAAGAATAATCGACGCCATTGAAAAATGGAGGTCTAGTACTAGACGATCCCTCAAGGGGCATATCATGGTTCAAAGAAGCCATCCCTTCTCTTGAAGCGGTTAAGCTCTTTACACAAGAGTTCAAGCTCTGATACCACTTGTTGGACAGGTAGCTTCAATACTCAAGAGGGGGGTGAATTGAGTTTTACAAAATCTTCTCGCAAAGTCCCTCCTTTTATATTTTAAAGACTATTTCTTCAATAAAGTGATTTAATAAGGAAAAATCTAAGTGTAAGAGCAAGTGTAGTGATCAACGAAGTAAGCAAGCGAATATATAAAGACAATCTAAAAAGCAATTTTAATACTTAAATAAAGAGATTAAGGTTAGAGAAATTGCAAACTAGATGTATCTTGGTTTGGTCACCACCACCGTGACCTACGTCCAGACTAAAGCCGCTCGATCAATTCTTTTCACTAACTATCAAGCTTGAGGGTGCTTGACAAACCACTACAACCTTTCAAGACTTCGGGCTCTTGATGCCTTACACTTTTTCACTCCAAATTTTCTTAGGAATTTGGCGACCTTTCAAGTGTATAGGGTTCACTCCCCTAACTATTCAAGAAATCAAATGAAGGTGTTTAAGCAATAGCTAAGTACTCTCAAAGTACAAATAATACAAGTTGAAGAACTATGGGTGTTGACACTCTCTCAAGAATAAAGCTCAAAGATGATTTATGATCAAGATGATTGAAAGTAAGTAAATGATGTGAAATAAAGCAAGAACTATGATCAAGAAGTGTGTCCCATCAAGGGGAACAGTTGCACACTCATTTCACAAAACTAGCCGTTTATAGGCGTTATTTGCGTCCTCTGGTGCAGTAGGAATCGATTTCCTATGAGTGGGAATCGAATCCCAACCTTTCAGATGAGTGGGAATCGATTCCTTATCACAGGGATTCGATTCCCAACCTTTCAAAAGGGTTGGAAATACGTTTAAAATATTCTAAAACCTTTTCAAACATGTTTATATGAAAGCGTAATGTTATAAATCCTTTGTGTAATCAAATGGTATTTTAATGCATGTATTTTAGCAAAAATACGTTTGAGCTTATTCATGCAAGAAGTCAGTTATCCTCACAATTAATTCTAAGTCCTAAAGTATATTACTTGATAATTCTTGGACTTAGATTCTTCTCTTGAAGCTTGAATCTTGAAGGACTTCATGATCGTTGGATGTTTGTTTCTTTTTTATTGTTGTAACTTGAAGCCTTCCTTTCATGTTTGTTTGTTATTATCAAAATCATTGAACCTTTATATTCTTTACGTATAGTGCATTGGTTCCACACACATGATATAACATCATACTTCTTAAACCCTAATTTAAAATACATGAAATTAAGCTAAAGGAAGGTAGTTAGTTACCTTAAATCATTCCTCGGTGCCTATTTCCTCAATTTCTCTTCAACAAGACCTGAAAACACCTCACTTCCCATGGATGAAAGTCATGAGGTCACAAGAAAAAGAGGAGAAAAGATGAACATGTGAAGCTCCTCTCAAGGATTAGAAACCATAGTTATGTTCTACTAGTTACAAGGATGATTTTCACTCGAAGTGTCTATGAATTTTAGTGACTAGAGAAGTAAGTTCTCGAGCTCCCCAAGCTTCCATGGTGCCATGGTTTTGTAGAGGAGAAATAAGTGAAGAATTTCTCTCTCTTAAAAGAAGAAGAACTGCCTTGTTTAGGAAGGAAAATATCAAGCCACTTATATTGATTTTTAAGGCTATTTCTCTTGATTTGTTGGCTTTCTATTGGTTCCCAAATGAAACACTCTAAACACTCCTTTCCTTCCCACTTGTATGCTGAATTGGAGCCTTAATAGACAAGGAACATCAGATTTTTATTCACAAAATATTATATAACACATTAACTAATTAGCTTTTAAAAGGCTTTATTAAATCCATAATTTATTATATTTTTAACAACTAATCTAAACATCTCTTAATTAATCTAAATATACCTTGACCCAATGAAATTTACCACTCAATTTAATTATGTCATTTAATGAAAGTTTAGGACTAGTTTTGCTTACTTTTAAGTCATAATGATTTATGTTCATTCTTATTGGTTGATTTTTCTTAAACTTTGACTCATTTTTAATTATTAATCTAATCATCATTAGACTAATCTAAGATCATATTGAACCCACTACATTCTCTAAAGAATTTAATCAAACCATCCAATTCAAGTTTTGACCACATCTAGTCTATTTTCCCAGTAATTCATGACTTTCTCTAAATAATATAGACGTTTTGAATTCTCTTCATACATATATTTATGTACTATATAACATGCTTGGCATAAAATGTATCCATGTGTATCTCATTATCTCAATTACATGATCAATGGATGTTTACTTGACATAACTGATCACAATTTCTATGAACACCACTTGATCTACTGAATTCTTGCTTTATTTTTTTATTTAACCTAACTTGGTAATGAGGGTTGTTATACATGACAAGATTTACATAAAGGAAAAATTTAAGTCACAAGGTTCAAAGAACTATTGTGATATTTTAGTTAAGTCTTGCGCTACTTTAATCAAGTATGATGCGTTTTTAGTACCATTTTCGAGTTAAACAATTGATTTTTAAATTGGGGAATTACACAACTCAAAAGTCAAAATACCAAGTCAAACAAGGTCTACAAAGGTCAAGATTTGAAGATCAATGAAGAAAATTGAAGACATAGGCCTACAATGTTGTATATAGTGTTTTGAGTATTAGGAACTTAGGGAATGTGTTTATTGAGCTTTATCTTTTGAGTATTGCAATTATAAGTCATAAACTTATACATTAAGGAACATACATACTTGACTCATGCACACAATATCACTCACTGTGAAAATTTGATAGACTGATGTTAGAAACATGCATTCAAGTGTTGGAAGTACGTAGAATTCATTTAGAACTTAATTAGATAAAAAATTGCATGAATTTGGGATACTTTACATGAGATATTCGGATACGAATTATCTTATATCCGGATATAGATATTTGAATTTTCCCTGTTTCGATATCTGGATACGTGCACGACAAATATTCGGATACAAATCTGTTAACACGTGAAAATTAAAAATTAAGAGTCCAATGGCTATAAACAACTATGATACTTATTGGACACCTATATAAACATGTAATTAGGGTTTCTAAACACATTAGAAAAGAGAAAAATGTCTGAACCCACAAATTTCAAGAATCATACCCATTTAGGCTCATTTTTGCATATTTTGAGAAAAAGCTCAATATTCTTCTTCTTTTCATATTTTTATGTGATTCTTTTTGTAAATATGATTGTAGAGAGGTTTCTCTACATCTATTTGAAGGTTGTTTGTTGCTATAATTTCGTTTGGCTCAATTGGAGTGATCATATAGGTGTATATGTTGCGTTTGATCAAGGTTGATCAAAGATCTTGTAAAATTCCAATTGTACAACGATTTTGGTTGGAAGTTCTGAGCTTAGTGGATCGATGATCGTAGTTTGGAACAGTCTTCTAATAGTTTGGGGGTGAACCAGGATAAATCTTTGGTTTGATCTTTCTTACCCTTATCTCTTTAATTTTCGCTATTAATTCTCTGTTTGTGGTGTTATTTACATTGCTTTGATTATGTTTTTGGGTTGGTAAGGGTTTGGTTTCTATTCTACCACATTTTCTTGAGGTTTCTTGTTAAAGGGGTTTGAAAAACAAGGTTTTTTGCAAAAGAAGTTAACCACAATTCATCCCCACTCTTGTGGTATTGTTGGCCATTCTTGTTCAACACAGTGAATTTGTATTTTGACAGAGTAACAGCTCATAAAACAGTGAATTCAAGATGTCTCTTCAATGTCTAAAGATAAAGTATTTATAGGTGGGAAATATTCCCTAATCATAAAAGAGAATTATAACTATGTTGCCTTGTGAGCAATGTATCAGACCCAGAACTCGGCGAACCGAGTCAAGTATCGGACTAGCCACGAATTGGACCCGATTATGCATTTTTATTAAAAAAAACCAAAAACCAAAGTTGTCTCATCTTGTTTGAAAAAAGATTGGAACTCCTTTAAATTTTTTTTATAGTTTTGTTTGCTAGTAGTATACTCTCTTACAGTGACATCAAATTTCAGATTCTAAGTCTGAAGCAATTTACGGAACAGTAAATTAAGAGAAGATGACGTATTAATTCCTTACAAATCCATTTTTATGGGAAAAGTTGTTGGTAAATGCCTTATAATTATTAAACATGGTTAGTTGAGGATACTTGGTAGAGGAATTATATATGGTTACCTGATACTTGAATTTTCATTTGTTTATTTTTTTAATAATATATTGTATGTGGTTATCATATATGACTTTTTTTATCCCTACAAAAATGATATATGCTTGCAGCCCAGAATAACAATTTTTTACATGTATTTGAATATTTTATGGATTTTTATGTGTAAAATATAGGTTTTTATGTACTAACCCGAGTTATGTGGTTCAATCGATAACCCGCCAGTTGAACCAGTGACCTAGTACCTTAGTCGGGTCAATGACCGAGACAATTATGATAACATTGCTTGTGAGTCTCACTGTATGCGTGAGACCAACACATTCATTGCAAGTGAGGTGTGAGATGCACTGGTGTAGGGGAGTGAGATCTTTTACATTGAAAATATGAAACTCTCACTTTAGGGATACAAATGAATGATCCTTTAATGAACCTAAGTAGCTGGCTAGGTGAACTAGGCCAATGCGATCGATCCAAAATAATGTTAAAGCAATTCAAATAAAATTGAACATTTTCTTAGGAAAAAAATTCAACAAGTAATTGAATTTAGACACATGTTTAATACATTTTATTTTATTTTTTGTAAAAAAAAATTTAAGTGGGGTTAGTCACCGATATCCTACTAGGGTCAGGGAAGACTCCTCAACCTCTTTGAGAATTTTTGAGAGGGATTACATATCAACCATCAACAAAGTTCTCACATCGGCCAATGAGATTTGAACCCACGCCCTTGTGCGGTATGGATCAAACCCTTAGTCAATTGTACTCACCTTTGTTGGCCATATTTAATATATTTGTAAACAAGTTAATATTATTATTTTTTGGTATCGTAAAAGAGTTAATATTATTTAATTACTATATAGATATATTTCTAATTAAACTATAAATCTAGCCATATAAGATTCATAAACATAATATAATAAAACATTTTTGAAAAAAAGAAAAGAAATCTAAGAATATAAGATTTTTTTTCTAATTTTAAAATATAAATAAAAAGGTGAAACTTGAAAATAAAGAAAAATATATTGAGTCAAATCAATACAAATGAAACCCTAAATAAAATAACCTAACATAAAGAAATGAAATAGAATAGAACTTATATTGTATGAATATTTTGTGTTTGTAAAATTTAAAAATAATAATTTGAATCTATATATTATTAGATGCACGTAGGGGTGGTAAATGAATCAGGGGCCTTTGACCCAACTCGTGAATGTATGGGCTTACATATCTAAAATTGGTTGTTGGAATCAGGCTTGGACTTGTATAAAAACTCGTTTAATAAAGAAGCATCGGACTCCAATTTAAAAGTCCGACCTTAGAGCCTCTCAGGCTGACCTAATACACTAATTTTTATTTTTATTTTATACTTTTATACTACTCATAATAGCCTTTTCTCTCTTCACAACCCATTTCACCCCATTTTTTTGGTTAAATAGACTTCTTGAATGATTTTTTTTTTCTATATTATGCTGTTCGGATATACATTGAATTTAAGAATCTTTGTGGAATTATTAGTGTTGTTGATTGTATATTCTGTTTGGATAAATTTTTGTTGTCTTGCTTTTTTTTTAACAGGATAAATCAGACTTTTATTTTTTGTAAATAACCCAGGTCACTGGCCGATAATTATATTCATAACAGTTAACTGGCTAGGCCAGACTAACACATTTAAATACAAACTTAATCTTTTAAGACCAAAGTCCGGCTCGGCTCGGCCCGTTAACACCTTTAGATTCACAATTAAACATTTTTAAGTTAAATTAAATATAGTCTTTTACTTATTTATTTAAATCATCAAATTAATTGAATTTTATTAATTTTTCTATTAAGAATAATCGCAATTAATATTAAGTTAATCAAATTTTCAAATTAAATATATTCTTTTATTTATTTATTTAATTCATCTAATTGAATGAATTTTTATTAATTTGTCTATTTAAGAACAATAGAAATAATTGAATTGGATTTTGATGATCAAATAAAAAATATAAGAGATATATCCTATTATATAAGCTTGTTTTTTACTGGGGAAAAACATAACTAGGGTGATAACATGTAAAGTGAGACGAGATCCGTATGCAGAAATCTTATTTTATACAATATAATATATAGATATGTTTAAGCTAACGTTTGATTTTGATTATTTATAGATAAAAAGTTTCTTTTTTTAAAAAAGTTACATTATTTTAATTACAAACTATTTTAAATATGTAATAGATTAATCTGAATACAACTGTGCCTTAAATATAAACTATTATATAATCATGGATTTGGCCTGTTAAGTTAGTCTTTAACACTCGAATAATAGCCGTTGAGTATAATAATAATATATTAAGTCTTACCTTATTTAACCAAGGAAATATAAGTAGGAAAACAGAAAAGGAAAGGGAAAAAAAAAAAAAAAAAAACGAGGTCCACACGATATTGGTGGTCCAATGTTGCATCTGTATTCTGCAATTATAACGGGGAATCAAGTTTCTGATGCTGCTACATGCAAACGAATATTCTCTCTTTAGTAAACACAAATATTGTTTCTATCTTTTTTTTTTTTTTTAAATATCATTTAAAATGAGGGATGTACTTTACCGAAAAACAAAAAATGAGTAATGTACTTTCCTAACATGTGATGTCCAGGTAAATTAAGGGGATAGAGGGATAAATTTTAGATTCCATAAAACTTATATTAGGAATATTAGTTATTCATATTTGGAATAATGATTCTTAAAATTTTCTTGTGAAAAATGAGATTTGGAAATTAAAATTATGAATAAAAATCCCATGAAATAATAGCACCAAGTGAATTTTTTTTACATAATTTATAGGATATAAATAAATCTGTTTTAATATGATTAAAATACTTTCTCTTGTTAAAGTTCTAACTGTGATACTCTGCTTCACCGTATGGAAAATTCATCAAATGAATTTTGAGTTTGATCTCCAATGCTATATTTTGATCATTATGTGGCATATCAGAATTTTTTTTCAAAAATTCATCAAGGTTAATTTTGTAAAATCAGGCCACATTCTCAGAATTCATTGACAATCAACCAAACATAAAAATAGGAAACTTGAGCCAACATTTCTGAGAATATTTTGACTTACCAAATAATTTTTTAATTACGATTCCTGTAAACATAAAAAATTTTCTTCTATCAAACGCTCAATAATTGTAAATTTCTTTTCTGCAAAATCTTCAAAGAATAGTTATATCATTTATGTATATTCATACATGCAACAAAATTGGCTTGAAAGCATTTAATAATATCATTAAATGTATATTAATTTGAAAAGAAAAATGAGATAATATATATATATATATATATATATATATATATATAGGTATATATAATAGCTTGAAAGAAATTAACAATAAAATTAAATACATATTAATTTTAAAAAGAAAAATGACAATTTTTATATATAACGAAATAGGCATAAAAGTAATTAATATTACCGTTAAACATATATAAACTTTTTAAGGAAAAGTTAAATACTGATTTAAGAATAAAGAATTAAAATATAGATATTGACAAGAAAAATATATTATATACTAATTCTAGTGATAATTATTATTTTAATAAGTAATAATCGGCGCTGTTAAAATAATAGAACAATATATTAAATATAAAATAGATCACACAGAGATAACAATTAAAAATGACCTAATATTACATAAGTAACACTTACATATTATAAATAGTTCTTATTATAAATTATCGATATTTTTATTTCAGTCAAACTTTTTGCTCTAACGAAAATAAATGGTATATCGGTAAGTTTACGTAAAAAATCAGTTTATATTTACTTTATAAAATTAAGTTCAATATCCATTTTATCTAATGAAATTCGACATAATGCTTTTTTTTTTTTTTATAGATTTTTCTAACAGTTCATAAGGACAACAAGATTCACTGTACTAAATTTTTAACAAACCTGTGTATGACAGTGTATCTATCACTCGGATTTTTTAACAAACTAATGTTTTGATTTTAGGAGGTTCTCTCACGTGACTCATCATAATTTGGTGCATTAAGTTATCATTCTTCGTAAGCGTGTAAATTGCATTGCATTTATAGAGTTAGGCATAATATTTTTCTTAAAAATAAAAATTCGATGCCTAAGGCTAAAAGGCTTGAAGAGGAAAACAATTAAACAATTACTCATTTAGCCAAACAAAGATAAGAACCAAATTTATTTGTTTTGCTTTTTTGGCCAGTTTCCAAAAATGTCAAACACTTTAAGATATTAAAATTCCTGAAGATCAAGATCGAGAGAGAGAGAGAGAATAATGTTAAAAAAAATTTTAAATATGTTGAAGTGAAGTGAGAATGTGTGATGGCACTGCACCTGCACTGAGAGGGAATCATTTTTCCGGAATATGTCGACGATGGTCACGAGGTTTGGAACGCAACACACGTTACCCGCGCTCTTCTTCACTCTTTCATTTCAACACTTCGTTTCTGAACACTGAACACTGAACACCTTCTCTCTTTCTCTCTCTCTCTCTCTCTCTCTCTCTCTCCAAAACTCCACTAACTATAACATCATCATTATACCTCGCAATTCACCAATCCTTCTTCATGGACCTCGTTGTGATGCTGCCTCACTGGATTCCCGAAGACGACCTTATCTTGAAGAACGCTGTTGAGGTTTCTCTCTCTTTCCTTCAATTTCTATCTCTCACTTATTTCCCCCCTTCAAAATTCATTTTTTCTTCCTACGCACGAAGCTAGAAACCCTAGCCTCTGTTCTGTTCTGGTAATTATAGTTAATCTCGCGTTAGGTGTCCGGTTGTTGATTGTTTTGTTTTGTGCTATACAGGCAGGTGCTTCTCTTGAATCGCTAGCGAAAGGAGCGGTTCGGTTTTCGCGGAGGTATTCGATTACGGAATTGCGGGATCGATGGCGGTCGCTTCTGTATGATTCTGATGTTTCGAGGGAGGCTTCTGCTTCTATGGCGAATTTGGAGATCGGCATGTACAGTGGAAGTGGAATCAGGGAAGGATTTGGTGAAGGTGGTGGAAAGAGGAAACTGCAGAGTCTTCGCAATCAGTACTACGAGATGAGGAAAAGACTTTGCAGGCAGGTTTTTGACAATTTCGATATGGCATTGCATGATGAAATGTGTATTGAGAAGAATCCTGTGGGTCTAATGGGTGTTGGGATGAGGAGAATTGATAGTGCAATGTCTTTGGTGCAGGGTGGTTTAGATAAGGATGTAAATAATTTGCTTGTGAATAATTTAGTTGATTATGGGAATTACCCCAGGGTAGAGGAAGAAGGGTCATCGCATTCGATGAGTGAGGTTCCTCTATGGAAAACAATTGAGGATGTCTATGTGCCTGCTATGCCTGTACAAGTTAATCTTGAGAATAAAAGCCATGGCTTCGAAGCGAGAATAATGCTTCCCCATGGTTTGAAAGGCAAATGCGGCAATGGTGCGGTGAATGCGCCTGCTGCTATGTTGGGAGAAGACGCTACACACATTTCGGATTCTCTCTTGAACTTGGCAAATGACGATGAGTTTGTATTTATGAATATAGATGGGAAAGATGCAAGAGCGATGGATAAGACTTGTTATGAGAATGTTGATTCACTTTTGTTGAGTTCTCCATGTGACATCCAGGGCGGTGATGCACCTGATATTCATGAATCTCATAAGTTAGATTCAGAAACAAAACTTGCTACGCCTGGTAGGTCATCTGCCGCTGGGTTAGAGTTTGTTGCTGACTCATTTGGCAGCAGTAATGGTGATCATCATTTTGTTTCTGATCCTGGAAATGATGTCCCATCAACTGCGGCAGCACAAAGTCCTCACCCTGAACGCACTGATGAATTAATGGTCTGCATATTGAACACTGAGGATCCTGATATCCCATGCAATGACAGTACAAACTTATCCGATGAAGCTTCTCATTCAGTGACTCTGAAATCCCAACCAACTATTAAAGAGGTGGGTTATTCAGATTCTCTTATTAATAATCAAAGAAAAAATGAACCAGATGGAAGCTTGAAGGGGGAAGACATTCCTTCACACTCTCTTGCTGCTTCACAGACAGTTAGATCGGGGTTAGTGCCTGATATAAATTCAAGCTACCCACCTGTTGGTGTTGCACTGAAAACTGAAAGTCCTGTAAGGAACACTATTTCTGCAGTTTCTAGACAGAATAACTATGTCATTGTCAACGTCAACCCAAGTCATAGCAGATTAGTTCATGCAACTATGATGCCTTCCTCCGATGGACATCTGAAACAAGAGGTTAAATATGTCAATTCCAAGATACTTCATAATTAAATGGAAAACTTGTTAGGGACTAATTTATGGTTTTACTTTTATTAAGAAAAATTCATTGAAGTTGTGTGTTATAAACAGGAAATTGATGCTCCGGGTTTGGCCGAAGTTTATGCACATCCAAAGGCAGAAGAACATAAGGCTCTAACTAAATCAGAAGCAAAATCATTATCTCTTGACCAGGAAGGAGGTGATGATGATAATAACGACGATGACGACAATGACAATGATATTCCTTATTTTTCGGACGTTGAGACAATGGTAAGTGTTGTATGTTGCATTGGATAGTAATAATTCCCCATATTTAATTGTGTTAGGTTATCTCTCATATTCTTGATGTTGCTTGCTCAGATTCTTGAAATGGATTTATTTCCAAGTCCAGCTGATCAAGATATAAATGCAAGTAGAGAAGGTAAATCGTCTATGGCTAGATAAAATAATATGATCACAGTTCTGTTTAAGGTTTTTAATTCATAAAGGGCTTCCTATTGCACAAGGCTCCTCCCATGTGGTATCTAGGGAGCGTCAAATCTACACAACTTTACTCTTTAAGTGGAGGGTTGTTTCCCTGACTAGAACCTACAGGTCATAAGGCAACAACTAACAAGCCTTACAGTTGTGCCCTAGCTCACCCTTTGCTTGTGAATAGTTGAAAGTTAAAGGTTTGAATTATTAAATGAAAATGGAAATTTGGTTTCTGGTTTTGAGTTTCTGACTTTTTCCTATGAGTTTTCTTTTAATTAAAGCATTCTTTGTTCCCCACATGCCACCTTTGGGAGGGCTTAAATATCTTCATTCCTGACCTGCCCCGCACTTCGAATTAGTCCCATAGCCGGTTCAAAGAGCCGAAGCTTGTGGGGATATCGGAAGGAGTCAACTCGTCTCAAAGAGGTAATTAGGGTTGGGTAACTCCAAAAAAAAAAAAAAGCATTCTTTGTATTAATAATTTGCTGGTTGGTGTTCACCAAAGTTTCAAATGCCAACTGTTATGGTTAAAATATAGATTCAGATATTGCTCTCTGAACTTTTATGACTTATGTTGTTCCTCATTGAATTTATTAATCTCTATGTATTTTAATGATGGTTATTTGTCTTATAATATTATATTCTTTTATTACAGTCTTGAGACATCAACATGCAGAAACTAAGAGGACCCTAATGAGATTGGAGCAGTCTGCTCTGTCTGGTACGCGAAGAACCATTGCATCTCGGGGTGCACTTGCAGTATTATACGGGCGCAATCTGAAGCAATATATTAAAAAAAGAGAGGTGCATTCATGAATTTGGACCTCTTGTTTTCCTTTAAAATATAGAAGAATTAATCTTTCCCTATATTGTCTTCCTCCCATCTCAACATAATGAATGTTGTGATTTTTCTTTCTTTTAAATATATGAGATCCATTTTTAAGGCATGTTTGCATGCAGTTGCGATTTCCATGTCATGATTTTATGATTTGTAAGGTATCTCAGGGTACACTAGCAGTATTGTACGGGTGCAATCTGAAGCATTATATTAAAAAGGAGAGTTGCATTTATGAATTTGGACCTTTTGTTTTCCTTTAAAAAATAGAAGAACGAATCTTTCCCTATATTCTCTTCCTCCTGTCTCAGCATAATGAATTTTGTGAATTGTTTTTTCTTCTAAATATGTTAGATCCCTTTTTAAGGCATGTTTT
The DNA here is from genome assembly GCF_033153095.1 of Gastrolobium bilobum. Taxonomy (NCBI): domain Eukaryota; kingdom Viridiplantae; phylum Streptophyta; class Magnoliopsida; order Fabales; family Fabaceae; genus Gastrolobium; species Gastrolobium bilobum. The sequence goes on along the minus strand of NW_026896718.1, from coordinate 236,403 downwards.
CATGCAGTTGTGATTTCCATGTCATGATTTGTTGTCTTGCACAATATTGGTCTAGTTATCATTGAATAACCAATAATGCTTTAGCTTTGGAATTGGATAAATAAAATGGAAACAGACTAGCTTTAAGTGGTCTTGTGACTAGTGGAATTTTATAGTTTTTTCTAGGAGTTTCACGGGTTGTTGAGGATCTTATTTTTCTTATTTGTTATTGCTTTGTTTAGCTACCATCTTTTAAATTTAAATTGTTTTAAATTTTGTATAGTGTTATCTGCGTCTCTGAACAGAAGATTGACCTTCATCAGGGTGAACTGTGATACATTGATATGTCCATTGAGTGAGCATTAGCACTACATATAAAATTCTGATTTTGGTGTTTGCCTAATTGGTGTTGTTCCAGAGGTTTGTGATGTTCGTTTCCAGTATAAATGATTTCTCTCATGTTTTGTACAATCTCTTTCTATTTCACAGGTTATACTTGGCAGATCAACAGATGATGTACAAGTTGATATTGACTTGGGAAGAGAAGGGCTGGCTAACAAAATATCAAGAAGACAGGTAAGATTTCTTAGAAGCTTCAGGTGCAAAATTTGTGTCCTTGGTTGATTTTACTGATGAATTGGAAGTCCTTTTAATTTCATATATTTCTCTTTTTTGGGGGGTAGGCTTTGGTATTATTGTTTGACAAAAAATGCATGAAATGATCGTTGTCTTTTCTAGTAATATAATCACTATTAAAGGATTGGTATATTTCTGGAGCTAGGCAAATGACAAACTTATAGAAAGATCCATTTGGAATGGAATGGCGTTCCTTTTTTTGGTAATTGAACTAAATAGTGTTATTATGATATCTGGATCTGTATCATTTTCATTATGCATGGGCACATTAAACAGCAAGGACCCGAAGAATAGTTGTTCATAGAGAAAATCTAGAAATTTTCGGTCACCTCCATTTACATTTTTAAATTTTCTCCGCTGAATTTATAGTAGCATGAACAATGGACTACTTTTTATCTGATAGGCTTTAATAAGGATGGAAGCAAATGGTTCTTTCATTATTAAAAATCTTGGCAAGAGTTCTATCTTCTTGAACGGCAAAGAAGTTGCTACAGGACAGCTGCGGGGTCTTAGTGATAGTAATTTGATCGAGGTAACTGCCTATCCTTTCTATTTTTAAATAACTTTTACACTACATTGCTGCAATTTTGTTCTTTACCTTGAGAGCATAATAATTTGTGGTAAATGGCTTACTTGCAGATTAGAGGCATGTCACTCATCTTTGAGATCCTTAATAAATGCGTGAGGAGGCTTTTAGAAAATGAGAATGGAAAGGGAGAAAGTTAAAAAGAAGACATTAACCTTGGTTACCTGAGAGGGGGTCTCTATGAAGGGGCGAAATGGCACCGAAGGAATAGTATTGTATTAAGGATTTTAGGGTAGCATTCTCATGCCAGCCATAAATAGAAGTTTTAGCAGTTATTATTTCATATGAATGTTATTGATCGAAAGTCAGAATTCACGGTGTACATATGGATAGAAGATAAAAAAAAGCTATATAGATATATAATATGGCTGCTGCACAATGGGAACTTATTGTTATTGTCTTGTATGTTTCTTATTTTTTTTTTTTGGTATTAATAGTATTATTATGCAACAGACATCCCCAAGTGGGAGTAATTATCAATAAGTGAATAAAATTATGGTATGTTTCCAACAATTTTAATCTCTCTCTCTCTCTCTCTCTCTCTCTCTCTCTCTCTCTCTCTCTCTCTCTCTCTCTCTCTCAATTTAATCAGGGTTTTCGATGCCACTTTGTTTGGTTGCTTTCCATAGCCCAAACAATCCAACTCAGGAGCATGTATAAACAGTAGCATGCAGAGAGTTCAAATGATACGCCACCTGCCCAATCACAAGTATTTATATGATTATCCTTAATTGCAATGATATTTCATCATGACTAAAACATCCCTTGAATGATTTATGAGAAATTTCCCATTCCAAAAGGTGGGCTAGACCAATGGCCAAACCAGCTAGTCATAATTTATCAAGTTCTGACAAATGAAGGGTAAAGCTGATGGCCGCTGCCCTATTTCATACATGTCGATTATAGAACATTGCATGGACCTATAAAAGATGAATACACTTAGAAAAAAAGCAAAAATGTAGTAAATACTTGTAAACAAAGTACCTTTGTCTAATGATTTCAGTCCAGAATTTATAAGACACTTTTTTTTGGAAATAAGAATTTATAAGACACTAACGCCTTAAGAGTAGTGCTATATTTGCAATTAAAAATTAGTAAATACTCATTATTCTGTAGATTTGTAAATAAATTTGTTTAGCTTCATATGAAGACTTAGTTATACAAATCTACATGTAATTTAAAAATGTGTCATTTTTTCGGCAAAAATAAAAAAACGGTGTGACTTTATTTTAACCACTTTCGTGTATTTAACATGTTTTTAGTTTTAACACGCATAGCTGGGATATATAGGCAGGTCCATGCTAACAAGATAAGTGCTAATACTCTTTGTTAAACATTTTTAACATTCTTTTATAGATTAATTGTTAAAAATTTTTAACATGAGTCATATAAGGATGCATTTCAGCCCATTTATTAAATTGTGTGATCCATCTAATATGGGTCTAGACATTTATAACATTGGTATGTGTAATAATGATTGGCCTTAGCCATAAATCCATGATTGAAGGGCACCAGGGTTAACTTGTTAGGTTATATCCTGTCTGCTTTTGTGTTACGTAGTTTTAGTCCTCCACAACTTACAGCATTGAGAATAGTGGTGAACTGCAAAGGAAGTCGTATTCTTTCACAAATTTAGTAGGTGATCGGATCAAAGCATAAATTCCTATCATCGGTCATCATGTCTTTTAAATAACTATTTATCAGTCTTCTAATTTCACATAATCATCATATAATTTTTCTTACATTTGCTATCAAAGTTTCATTTGAGTTAATAAATGAGAATATACTAATTAAGTTTGAAAATCTATCTCTTAAGGATAAATAGATCACCCAATCTATTTCTAATAATTTCATCAGGAACATCGAAAATGAATTAATCATTAAACATATCATGAATTTAGAAATTTATGAATCTCCTAGAACATTGTGAATCCCAATAACTTTATCGTAAAACCAACTTCCAATTACCACATATGACAACCCCTGTGAGCAACTGATTGCCTTCAACTAGAACAATACTCAAATTAAAAAAAAAATAAAAATAAAAATAAAAATAAATAAATAATAATAATAATACTAAAATTCATATTTCGAAAGTGAGAGACTATGTACCCTACAATCACGAGTGTTATCAAACTCAAATCGATTATCGACTCAGTCGAAGTACCGAGTCAATAGATCACCCGTTCAACTAGTGGATTATTAGTTTATTTGTATGATTTAAATATATATAATATATATAAAATTATAAGCATTTTAACCAATTATTAGAGTTGGTTTAGTCATAAGTGCTATAAATTATAATCCACATGACCTAGGTTTGAATTTCATTAGTGGTATTTTTCAAGCATTTTGTTCAAAATTCTACAAAATCGGGTTTTTTTTAAAAAACCAATGCCAATTTAATACCGTTTGAACTCAATTCATACCAGATCAAATACATGACCGGTCCAATACCTAAATTGGACAAATTAGGGGTTCGATTTATAGGTCAGCTGATTAAACCAGCCGGATCGGTAGGTTTTTATAACATTGCATGCATAACCACTCTTCATAGACACGTGTGGGCAAGGACCAGGATGATGTAACACATTTAAAAGCAAAAAACAATATATATATATATATATATATATATATATATATATATATATATATATATATATATGTCAAATTAATATGCCTATGGACAGATCCTTTGACAACGATGTGAAATTTTGAAATTTGATATCAAATCCTAACCGTTGATTTCCTCCAATCAACGATTATAATTTTTGCCAATCAAACTCATTAATTCATTATTAATTTCCAATAAATGATAACTGTTGATTGATGAAAATCAACGGTTAAGATTTGATGTCAAATTTTAAAGTTTGATACTGGTGTCAAATGATCTCATCTCTATATGAAACGAAAAGATTTCAATACATTCTAGTATATCTATTTTAAAAATATTTTTGCATTTTTTTCTCTAAAATAGACACTTGAATAATGGGATATGAAAATAAAAAATTCCCTGGTGTTTGTTTGATTGTTGTTTTAAAAAATAAATTTTTAGTTTTAAGAACAAATAAAAAAACTTATTTGGTAAAGAGTGTTTTGTGAAAATAATAATTGATTTTTTGTTTTTAGAATAGATATTAGGAAACAATTTAGAGGTGTTTTGATTTTGTGTTTCACTTATTTCATAAATAATCATTTCAACTCAAAATCTTAAAGTGTTGGATGAATGTCTTTTTAAATGTTTATATTATTTTCTAACACATTTTTTCACGTAAGAGCCCTTTAGGCTTGAAATGAACTTGTGACCTTGACCTTATAGTTACTGAAGCTCTGATATCATGTAAAGAATCATTTCAACCCAAAATCTTAAGGGGTTAAGTGAAAGTCTTTTTAATGATTTATATTATTTTCTGACATATTTATTCTTAAAATGGATAAAATGGAGAACAATATGTTTAGTTATTTATGAGTCTTTGTTTTTTTAATATATGTGAAATGTGTGATTAGGGCCGAAGAATCATAACACTCCTGCTTAGCGTGAAGTACTATGCCCATCATCCCCTCTGTCTGTCGCCCATTTCTTCTCAACCAGGTATGTCTTCTTCAAATTCCTATTCTTACTTTAGCAATGATAAGTCACCAGCCGCCTATGTGCCTTAGACGCCGTTTGTTTTAACATAATAAGAAACGTTGAATGCTACAAGTTTAAAATATATATTCTAAGGGACAATAATTGAATTTTAAGAAGTTGAATTTATTTTTTTCAAAAAAAAAAAGTGTTAATTTATACTTTCTTATAGTATCCATATTTTCTAGCAGAATTAGAAATAAAAAAAAATTCGGAGCTTAAGCTTGGTAAGAGATAGGCCTTCAATGATTTGATATTATTATATCTATTTAACATGTTCTCTCAGACAAGAGTACACTTTTAACATTGAACATTGGGTATAATATAGACTTATTTTTTGGATTCTACCTTGTATTGATATAATTCCACTAAAAAATGGAGAGAAATTGATGATCAAACTCGTGACCCCGTGGTCACCTTGGCTTTTATACCATGGTAAGCAATTATCTCATCCAACAACTTAAACTTATAAATAAAGGCTCATTGATGGTTTTACATTTCTCTGATGCATGCATTTTTATAATTCTCTAACATACCCTCTTACCCTATAGCTCATTAAGCTTGAAGCATATAAAATTTATGGGTTGCCTATAAAATTAATATGGATTGTAGCATGTAAAAATTTGTTTGAAAGGTCCAAATGGGTGGAATGCCTTTGGAAACCCAAAAGAAGAAAAAATTGTTTGGATGACTTCAAAATTTATAAATATATATATATATATGGGGCAGGATATTCTTACACCAGTGTAAGAGTTAGAAGTCTTACACTCAATCTTGAGCATTGATCCACTTGTATTCAATGACTCACATTACTAAAAAATTAGAGCCCTTAGATATAAATGGGATCAATGGTCAAGATTGAGAGTGTAACTTACACTGCTGTAAAATGATCCTGACTCTATATATATATATATATATATATATATATATATATATATATATATATATATATATATATATATAACAGTCAAATACTTGTCATATATGTACGTGAAAACATTAAACATGGAGAATCATAACCATACAAAAGATGAAAGCATTAAATGTGGAAAATCATAACCATACACTGTCATTGCTGCACGTAATGCGGCTGTAGAAATGATTTTACCAAATATATATACATATACATATATATATATATACATATATATATATATATATATGGGATAATATCCTTTGACACTGGTGTCAAACTTTGAAATTTGACATCAATTTCTAACCATTGATTTCTGTCAATCAACAGTTATCATTTATTGGGAATCAAACTTATTAATTAACTATTAACTCCCAATAAATGATAACTGTTGATTGACGGAAATCAACAGTTAAGATTTGGTATCAAATTTCAAAGTTTGACACCGGTGTCAAAGGATAATGCCTATATATATATATATATATTTAGAATTTATATTTAAAAACTTATATTTACTTATACTTAGCATTTTGGAGAAATTTGTATGCAAAAATGATAAAGGATCCAAAGAAATTAAAATTTTTATTCTTCACGGAAATTCCTAAAGTAACATCATGCTATGAGATTCCCACAAATCATTTATTTGTTTATTTTATCTACTTTTGTGTAAACTAGTTTAGGGAAATACAAAAAATTTGAGAGAAATGAGAAGGAAACTTGAGATGAATACATGAAATACTCTTTATTTGATAGGATAATGCAAAGAAGAAACAAATATTATGACATAGTTTAACAATATAACAAAGGCATGCATGGGTGTAATTAGGTGTCACGGAACCAATCCTTTTTTTCTTATGTTTTATAATTGGAGCTTTGTATTACCAACTATTTGCCTTCTTTGATGGAAAAAGATAATATAAAAATTGTAATTGTGAATTTTTTCAAGTTTGTTTACCAATATACTTGAGTTGCATACTTACTTTCAATGTTTGCTCATGATAGATGGAAACTAATGTGAAAAATAATGCGTTAATGGTTTGGTCTGATTGAATAATTAAGGCGTACATACATATCATGGTTAATGAGGTTACCAAAGGAAATATGTAGATTGGTATTTTTCACTCTTTAATATAGAATTCCATAAAAGATGAACTAAACTCCGTAACTAATAAGTCTTTCAATGTCAAACAAATAAAGCATAAGTTCAATAGACTACAATCTAAGCATCTTGAGTTTTCTTTACTTTTGCAACGCACTGTGTTTGGTTCGGATGCAAAAACCAACAATATTTTTGCTAGTGAAGAAGTCTGGCAGCCTTACATTTGGGTATATTTAATATTTTGTTTGAGGTTACTGTTTTATTTAATTGTCATAATTTTTAAGTATGATTTGACTATAATATGATTTGCTTATCATTTGTCAACATTTAAATATTATAGCCCATCTCGAGGCTGCTCAATTTCAAAAGAAAGGATGTGAGCAATAAAAGTTATTAAGATTCTTATGTAATAGAAAGTACTGCAACTAGAGTACTTCATACATTCATCTACCCAAGACACACCAAATACAGATGAAAAACATGAGTTTGAAAATCAATACCTTATTAATGGTGTTCATGTAGATCTTAATGAAGATAATTCAAATGATGACTTGCAAACAGTTAAGCAAACCACAGACAAGGGAAATCACAAAATTCAAGCAAGATAATGTAAGTCTCACAAGGAGTCTAAAATATTTCAAATGGGAGATACACTTCAAACATAATTTGAAGCATCTAGAGCAAAAACAAAAGTTTCTTGAGCTAGAACAGAGAAGTATAGGACCACTTCTTTAGATTATTTACTTGCAAAGTATATGGCTACCCTTGAAGAGATTGAAGATGTTGCATATGACATCTATATGAAAGCTTTGCAAAAATTTATGGAGCCTAGTTGGAGAGAAGTGTTTCTTGTTGTAACGCCTCGTGTATACCCGGTTTGTTAACATGTCATCGTATTAAGTCATGCTTAATAAAATGTGCGGAAAATCTTTTTCTTCTCAATTATGACGTCATTAAACTTAGCCAAGTTGATTACTTAATCAATTTCGTAAAAACATCGCCTGTATGTAAATTACAAAAGACAGCTAACTGAAATACCTCATTAATAAATAACTGTGAGTATCTAAAATCACGGAACTACAACACGTAGTCCGAACATAATCCTGATACATTATTACAACTCGAAGCTAAAGTAAGACATAGTCAAACAGTGTGGCATGGTCAATCCCTATGCTCACCAAATAAGGCAACAAAGCCAAACAAGGTCTCAACAACAACAACAATAAAATCATAAAGCTAACAGCAAATAGCAACAGACATAATCCAGCATCCAACATAATCAGCATAACAACATATAAATCAGCTAAGCTCCGGCCTCCTGCCGTTGGAGGTCACAACCCCCGCATTACCTGAACCTGAAATAAACGCCCCAAACGTGGGGTGAGACCTCTAAACAGAAATCTCAGTAAGACAAGGGGTCCTCAAGGATCTTCCACCCCAAGCTCACTTACATGTGCAATATAAGTTCTAAAAGCAGTAATTCAAAATCAATTCCAAAACCAGTGCAATGCAGCAGATAATCATGTCATGTGTGTTATAACTATTCTACTGATCATAGAAGTGCAGGAATACGTCTATTACCCACACAGTACACGCCCATGTTGTACCCGCCCCCAGGACCACCCCATGGCTTCCTGGCTAAGCGAAACAACATATACATATCATAAGCATTTTTCACTTAACAGCTCCATAGCATTTCAATAAAACAGTACATGAAAACACATCATGCATATAAACCATCCCCCATGGGACATGGTGGAACAAACAATGGCTAAACCGAGGACACGAAAGCTTACCTTTCAAGCTAGCTATCCAAACCAAGAATCCAACCAAGCTCAAAGTCCACACACAGCACAATCAAAATTTGTTTGGACCAGCAATCATATCAATAATCATACTCAACAAGTATACGATAAAAAGACAACACATTTTCTTTACGTTTCATGTCTTTTGGCTTCTCACAAAGCCATAAGCCCTTAATCACTTAGATTCTGACTTAGATTAATCATTACAGAAGTCCCACTTCATCAATCTAGGGTCGACAAACCCAAAACAACCTTATGTATGAACAATGCAGCTACTGTTCTTCAAAAACCCATAATATCCGGATATCAATATCCGGACAGGATATGCATATCCAGATATCACAGAGCCCATATCCGGATATCAATATCCGGATATCAATTCCGGATATCAATATCCGGATATTTTGCGACAGAATGCAGTTTCTGCATTTCGCGAGATATCACTTCCAAGGTTCCATTTTTAACACTTCTAAACGTTAAAGCATGCATTTTTACTCTCTTTTAAGTTCATATACTGATTGGTTACTTGTTTAACCCATTAACATGCCAAGACTCAACCTTTAAACCACTAAAACTCAAGATCAAGGTAGGGAACATACCCAAAGCCTCAAAACATAAGCTTGAAGTGCTCTTGGACCCTTCAGCCCCAAAGGTTCTGACTTGCAAGTGTACAAAAATGGCACACCAAGGAGGGTTCTTTCTCTTCAATGGTCACACCTGAAGCACAAAATGCCATGACAATGACTCCCTCAACCCACACAACAAAGTCAGCCCCCTACACCTCACACTCAGAAGCTGGAACTCAGAAAAAGGAAGTCCCACCCACTCACAAGACCGCTTCACACTATCTCAAGGTGCAAAGGTGAATGTTTAATGGATGAAAATGTCTCTTTGCTCACAAAAATAGAGGAGAAGAGAAGGTGACAAGCTTGGGAGGCAACCAGCTTCAGAAATGAGGCGCAACATGCAATAGAATCTGACCTAGGGACATGTGCCCTCATATTTATAGGGGTATCAATTTTAACCACACTGTATAAGCGCTAATAGCTACGCTTAACATTTTAATCCCAAACTTAGGATTCTGAACCTACACATTTTTCTAAGATTTGTCATATTTTTTTTTTTTGCAGCACATTTCCGTTACGCGCTTTTACATAGCCAGTATCAGTTCTGGCACTAGCTCTCATTATTTTAACTTGAAACTTGTTTTACAAGTCCTATGTATTATTCTAGTGACATATACACTCTTTTCATAATTTTCCGGGATACTTCATCGGTACGCATTTATATCGAGTAGCAGAACAGGTATATGCATTTTTAATCAGAAAAGCGACTTTCAGCATTATTAAATACTTTCTATAATTATTTAAGCCTTCTCATAAATATTAGGGTCAATTATGGAATTATTTCCTAATTTCACACAATTAATTAATTAACTTCCTTAATTAACGGTGCAGGTTCTTACATTCACCCCACCTTTTTAGGAATTTTGTCTTCAAAATCAGAAACATACCTGTCTCGGAAGTCTGGGTACTGCCGGGGAATCTCGTCCTCTCGCTCCCAAGTACGCTCCTCAGGAGTTCATCCGGTCCACTACATTTTGACCATCAGATTGATCTTGCTCCTCAGCTGCTTCTCGCCACGATCGAGAATATTAAGTGGTTCGACGAGAGTTTTCAAGTTCTCCCGAACCTCCACATCATCCGGTTGCACCACATGCAAAGGATCCACTACATACGTCCGTAGCTAAGACATGTGAAACACCTCGTGGATGTTGGCCAAGTTCGGAGGCAAGGCAAGTCGGTAGGCAATAGGTCTTATTCTACCAAGGATCTGGTATGGCCTAATAAATCGCGGGCTCAGCTTCCTTAATCCGAGTGCTCGACCGACACCGGTGACAGGTGAAAGTCTCACAAACACGTGCTCACCCTCACTGAACTCTAGTGGACGATGTTTGACATCGTAGTAACTCTTCTGGCAATTCTGCGCCTGTTTAAGTTTTTCCCTGATCAACTGGATCTGCAGGGTAATATCTTGGACAAAGTCCAAGCCAAACAACTCCTTATCTCCAACTTCAGACCAGCAGATAGGGGTTCGACACCTCCTACCGTACAACGCCTCGTAGGGTGCCATACCCAGGCTAGCATGGAAACTGTTGTTGTAAGAAAACTCAACCAATGGCAGATACCTATTCCATGCTGAACCTTGCTCCAAGGTCTGGATGGTCCGCTCAGTCTGTCCGTCAGTCTGAGGGTGATAGGAAAAACGTAATCGAAACTGAGTACCAAAAACTTCCTGCAGCGCCTCCCAGAACCGAGATGTGAACTTCGGGTCCCTATCATTGATGATACTCTTGGGCACCCCGTAAAGCCTCACAATCTCGTGAACATAAAGTCTGGCCAACTGCTTAGTAGTGAAGCTCACCTTCACTGGAAGGAAATGGGCAGACTTTGTCAATCTGTCCACAATGACCCAGATAGAGTCGCAGCTAACCTGATTCTTCGACAAATCTACCTTGAAGTCCATGGAAATTCTCTCCCATTTCCATTCCAGAATCTCAAGAGGTTGAAGATTACCAGACGGCTTCTGGTGTTCTATCTTCACCTTTTGGTAAACCAAGCACTTGGACACATAAACAACAATGCCCTTCTTCATGCCCGGCCACCAATAATTCCTCTTCAAGTCCTGGTACATCTTTGTAGCACCAGGGTGGACAGTAAACTGACCCTTATCAGCCTCTGTCATCACCTCAACAATCAAAGGACCTCGAGGAACCACAATCTTCTTTTGAAAGGTCAACAACCCATCCTCATTCCAAGACACACCCTCATGGCTCTTCACATAAACTAGGCACTCTCTCTGCACTTGCACCTCTTAGATCTTTTCCATGAGCTCATTTTCAACTTGCATGGTTTCCATTTCGAGAGGTGCACCCCCAAACAAAGAGGTCACCGACAGGTCTCAAAACTTCACAATGACATCAAAAACGTCATTCGATCCTCTGGGATCACCAGTCACTTTCTCAAGAGAGGTGACCTGACCCCACAAATTCTAATCCACACAAGGCTTAGGTGAGTTTGGTCCTATTCCATGACTCTAACCTCAACAAGACTTGCAATTTATAATCAACATCCTCAATATAAATTCATATTCATTTCACAGTACGAAATCCTAATCATGTTCATTTCAACCAATACATGTTATTTAACATATTCATTCACATAATAACGTACCTTAGTTCATGTTCCCCTGCAAAGTTTTCAATTTCAATAACATAATAAATCAAAAACTCAATGCAACAGTATACCTCAATCTCCAAGGTATCTGCAAAATCGAGAGTCAATGAAAGGTGAAGTGACTTTGATACATTACCACAATTTATCGTACTTATTTCATGCTTTACACTACTCCAGGTGTTAACATGCCAACTACTTATGAAGCATATTAATAATCAACATAAGAACCTAGAGTCATGGAGACCACTCAACCCACAAACTACTTGTACATGCACAAAACTCGCATATACAAGATCGTGCGTGGCCTTGCCACAAAGTTCAAGTGTTACTCACTTAAATTCCCTGAAGAGAAATTCACATTCTCAAACAAGGCACCATCACGATTAAGTAATGGCGTAAGCATCTTTCCTTTTAACAAAAATGACCGGTGATCCTCAGGGAGTCACGCCCGGTCGAAGGAAGTCTTTCGTCGAAAGATCTTCAATGAGCTTCTTAAACTCCGCCAACTCAGGTGGCGACATCCGATATGGAGCTAATGAGATAGACCCCACACCAGGCAACAAATCTATGGAGAACTCTATCTCCCACTGTGGCAGAAACTCAGAATCGCCTCAGGAACACCTCAAGAAGTTCCCCCACCATAGAAATGCCAATGATATCCTCCTGTGTCCCACTCACCAAACCTCCCCACAAGACATCACCAATGTCCCTGCTCACAAGGCTCTTCTAGACTGCAGCACTGAAATAAAAGGCGAGGGACTGACTGTTAAATCACACGGAGACACCATTGCTCGCTAGACACAACAGTCAATCATCACACAATTTCTGGACAACCAATCCATGCCCAGAATGATCTCCAAATTAGCCATCGGCAATCCAATCAGATCTACCGAGTAGTCACGGCCATCCCACTGAAACACGACATCTCGATGTACAGTGGAGGTATCATACTTTTCTCCGGTGGCGGTAGCCACCCGCAACGGTGGAGAAAGCAAAGCAATGGGAAACTCAAGCCCCACAACAATAGGGGTTGCAATAAATGAATGTGTAGCCCCAGAGTCAAACAAGACATCAACATCAAATCCACCAATGGAAACAGTACCTCTGACAAGGTTTGGAGCTCGGTCCGACTGCTGACTATCCGATGTATAAACTCGGTCAGTCTTTGGTGGTGCAGGAAACATCTAAAGAGGGGCCGTCTGAACTGCTATAGCGCTTGCAACTAAGGTATAACAATCCTTGGCTATATGGAAACTCTTCCCACACTCGTAACATAGCAACTCTCCAGTAGCACATCGTCCCAAATGCTCCTTTCCGTACCCTCTACACTTCGGGATAATCAAAGGTCTAGCAAAGTTGTCTGCCAGAGTAGCTGACTTGTTGAATTTGTTGCACAGTTGTTTGACCTGTAGCTGCTTCCCTTTACCTTTGGCTCCATACTTTTTGTCCCTCTAGGAAGTGGAACTACTGTTTCCCTTAGCCTCAGATTCTTTGACTTTCTTTTCCTCGTGGTTCACACAAATCTCCTCGAAGTCCTTAGTTGTCGATCCAGCTATCCTTTCCATGCGACATACTAAAACATTTAGTATTCCTGCAGCTCGCTCCGTCTTAGAAGCACGCCTCTTGATAAGCCAGCAAGCACCCGTAGGAGTCTTTCCACACGGAATGCACTTACGCAACGAGGATTCATTCCTAACTAACATCTCTCTAACTCCACTCCCACATTGCTATGGGGATAGAGGTGGTGGCAGCAGAGGATGTTGGCCGTCAAGACAACCAATCCTCATCTCCTCCAATACGACATGTACCATGGTCATATACGCCAGTCGATTCGCCTCCAAAACCTCTTTTATGGCTCTTCGGTTCACCTCTCCAACGACGTCCAACATTGCCAAGTTGGCCACTCTAGTGGCCTCCTGATCGGCTATCCTAGCCGCATGCTGAAAGTAAAATGACCTTGAAGGTCGAGGCATGTGACAGGGAAAAATAAAAAAAATTCGCTAACGGAACACACATGCACATCAAGATACGTGCTTTAAGACGTATATTATACCTTGTTCGTGAAACTTCAGGATGATCAAGGTTAGGTCTGAAGGGTTCAAACCCTCTAACATTGATCCACACCACCCGGGTCTAGATGTAAGAACTCCTTCTTGTAGAACCACCAATTGATCACCACAATGAGGCTTGCTATGCGCTCAATGTATGAAAGAGGAGGCTAGGCAAATGTGTTTAGAAGAGTGATGTTTTCAGAGAGAAAACCTCACAAGGTGGTGCATGGAAGGAGGAGAGAATGGCTAGGTCTTTTCTTCTTAAAAACCATAAGGAGGAACACACATATATATTGCACAAGAGAGTGAGGGAATAAATAAGTGAAATCAGATTTTTCACTTCAAAATCCCATGAAAGTGGCGCACAACAAATGAGGAGATAAATGAGTTGTTGCAATTCAAAACTCCCAACAACCTCTCCATTGAATCCTTATGAGATAAGGTCTTTATCTAATCAAGATTCTGACCTGATGGTCATCACATGACCACTCATACTATGCGCCTCATTCAGTCCCAAAAGGAGTCCAGATACGTTTGAGTAGTTGCATTCAAACTTGAATTAACTCACTCAAATATTCTCCCAACAGACCGTATCTTTTGGAGCTGATTTTGATGACTAAATGACACTCACCAACAGCCAAAATCAGCGCCCCAATCTTCTTGGATCATGTCCAAAATATCTCCTCTTAATACTAGTGATTTGTTCCAACAAGATCTTATCTTATCCTTTTGTTATGAAACAACTTTTCATAGCCAATTCAAATTTGAATTCAAATATTTAAATTCGAATATTCAAACATTCAAATTCAAACTTTCAAATTCAAAATTCAAAATTCAAATTTCAAAATTCGAATTCAAATTTCAAATTTCAAATTCAAAATTCGAATTTCAAAATTCAAATTTCAAAATTCAAATTCCAATTTTCAAAATTCAAAATGTAAATGTTTGATAATTAATTTAACCAATTAAATTAATTAGTAGTGTCTTGGACTATCCAAGCCCATTATTGTGATCCATGCGCCCTCCACCCTCAAGGTGGACTTCCAAACTACTTCTTGGACTAATGACCATTATTAGGCCCAATACCTTTAATGCTAGTTCATCTAGACAATTAGGTGTTAGTGTGTGACCCATTAGGTCCAACATAGCCACTGACATAAATGGGTTTGGGCCCAATAAGCCCACAACCCATCTAATGACAACACAGAGCACTAGCAATGCTTTGTTGCCCCAGAACTAGTTAGATTAATGACTTGGTCATCCTATTACACATATTTGGTTGCCGTATGTATTTTCCTTTGTCTCGGTTACCTTCCCATTAACCTAGGGTAAGGAAATGTATCAACCCTTGCGGTTTAGGGTAAGCTTTATTCGAAATAGGGAATCTTCAATTTATTGACTCTAAAGGCAGATCATCTCATGATCTCTTTTACTATGCATAGATTCCCGAGTCCCTGTAAATGTCATCCTGATTTCTCCGGTTTACAAATAACCTAATCTCTCACAGAGATTTGACGAATTCCTTCAGCTTATCACCCTAGCCCTATGCTCTTTCAGGACAAGCCCAACAGTATACCTATGAGTCTCCATGTTTCAGGCAGACGAGGTAAACAGTCAAAGCATGCCTTCTAGAACACAGTCTAGGTAATAACTTCTGGTCTAAGGAAAGACATACCCAAATATAAAGAGACTACTCTAATGATACTCTCAGTGAGATTTCCTCATAGAGTCTCTTTGTGGGTCTGTTCAGTGCGAGCTATACCCTTATAGGTCAACCCACGACTTTAGCTAAGACATCTCCATATCTGTAGCTCATGAGGTCTTTACCTTGCATCCGAATACAAGTAGATAAGTCGTGCTAGTCTTACCCGAGATCACTGATCCCCATTCTCAGTGTCTCTAGACTAGGAACATAAAATTAGGAATAAACATCCAGTATGCTTGAATCCTCATGATCGTGATCTCATCACATATACTCAAGAGATACCTATTTTATTCCAAGGGGTTTATCCAGTTACTCATATATAATATTAACAGTAATATCGAGACAAAATATGAAACAGGATAAAGAATGCTTTTATTTATTTGCGACAATACAAAGGTCCACTTATGTCCTAATCTAATCAAAAGATTGTCTCTAGGACATCCATATACTAACACCTGCATCTCAGCCAATGCAGTCAGGACAAGATCCGGCTGATCCTCGTTCGTCTCGCGGTTTCTCCTAGGAATTACCATGACTCTGCACAAGTTACACAAAGAATAAGTTGATTAGGCCCATGCAATGTGGTCACACATGCATTATCATAGTAAAACCCTCTCAGAGCAAACCCAAAGACAGACTCGCAACAAAACATCCTAAGTTATTGCAATACATACAGGTTTTTCCCTAGAAAGTGCTCTGATACCATAAAATGTAACGTCCCGTGTATACCTGGTTTGTTAACATGTCATCGTATTAAGCCACACTTAATAAAATGTGCAGAAAATCTTTTTCTTTTCAATTATGACGTCATTAAACTTAGCCAAGTTGATTACTTAATCAATTTCGTAAAAACATCGCCTGTATGTAAATTGCAAAAGACAGCTACCTGAAATACCTCATTAATAAATAATTGTGAGTATCTAAAATCACGGAACTACAACATGTAGTCCGGACATAATCCCGATACATTATTACAACTCGAAGCTAAAGTAAGACATAGTCAAAAAATGTTGCATGGACAATTCCCATGCTCACCAAATAAGGCAACAAAGCCAAACAAGGTATCAACAACAATAGCAATAAAATCATAAAGCTAACAACAAATAGCAACATGCATAATCCAGCATCCAACATAATCAGCATAACAACATATAAATCAGCTAAGCTCCGGCCTCCTGCCGTTGGAGGTCACAACCCCCGCATTACCTGAACCTGAAATAAGCGCCCCAAACGTGGGGTGAGATCTCTAAATAGAAATCTCAGTAAGACAAGGGGTCCTCAAGGATCTTCCACCCCAAGCTCACTTACATGTGCAATATAAGTTCTAAAAGCAGTAATTCAATATCAGTTCCAAAACCAGTGCAATGCAACAGATAATTATGTCATGTGTGTTATAACTATTCTACTGATTAGAGAAGTGCAGGAATACGTCTATTACCCATACAGTACACGCCCATGCTGTACCCGCCCCCAGGACCACCCCATGGCTTCCTGGCTAGGCGAAACACCGCATACATATCATAAGCATTTTGCACTTAACAACTCCATAGCATTTCAATAAAACAGTACATGAAAACACATCATGCTTATAAACCATCCCCCATGGGACATGGTGGAACAAACAATGGTTAAATCGAGGACACGAAAGCTTACCTTTCAAGCTAGCTATCCAAACCAAGAATCCAACCAAGCTCGAAGTCCACACACAGCACAATCACAATCTGTTTGGACCAACAATCATATCAATAATCATACTCAACAGGTATACGATAAAACGACAACGCCTTTCCTTTACGTTTCAAGTCTTTAGGCTTCTCACAAAGCCATAAGCCCTTAATCACTTAGATTTTGACTTAGATTAATCATTACAGAAGTCACAATTCATCAATCTAGGGTCCACAAACCCAAAACAGCCTTCTGTATGAACAGTGCAGCTATTGTTCTTCAAAAACCCAGAATATCCGGATATATGTCGGGGGCATATCCGGAAATCAATATCCGGATATCACAGAGCCCATATCCGGATATCAATATTCGGATATTTCGCGACAGAATGCAGTTTCTGCATTTCGCGACAGAATGCAGTTTCTGCATTTCGCGAGATATCACTTCCAAGGTTCCACTTTTAACACTTCTAAACGTTAAAGCATGAATTTTTACTCTCTTTTAAGTTCATATACTGATTGGTTACTTGTTTAACCCATTAACATGCCAAGGCTCAACCTTTAAACCACTAAAACTCAAGATCAAGGTAGGGAACATACCCAAAGCCTCAAAACATAAGCTTGAAGTGCTCTTGGAGCCTCCCTTCAGCCCCAAAGGTTCTGACTTGCAAGTGTACGAAAATGGCACACCAAGGAGGGTTCTTTCTCTACAAAGGTCACACCTTGAAGCACAAAATTCCATGACAATGGCTCCCTCAACCCACATAACAATGTCAGCCCCCTACACCTCACACTCAGAAGCTGGAATTCAGAAAAGGGAAGTCTCACCCACTCACAAGACCACTTCACACTATCTCAAGGTGCACAGGTGAATGTTTAATGGATGAAAAGGTCTCTTTGCTCACAAAAATGGAGGATAAGAGAGGGTGACAAGCTTGGGAGGCAACCAACTTCAGAAAAGAGGCGCAACATGCAATAGAATCTGACCTAGGGACATGTGCCCTCATATTTATAGGGGTATCAATTTTAATCACACTGTATAAGCGCTAATAGTTACGCTTAGCATTTTATTCCCAAACTTAGGATTCTGAACCTACACATTTTTCTAAGATTTGTCATATTTTTATTTTATTTTTCGCAGCACCTTTCCGGTACGCGCTTTTACATGGCCAATATCAGTTCTGGCACCAGTTCTCATTATTTGAACTTGAAACTTGTTTTACAAATCTTATGTATTATTCTTGTGACATATACATACTTTTCATAATTTTACGGGATACTTCAGCGATACTCATTTATAACGAGTAGCAGAACCAGTATCTACACTTTTCATCAGAAAAGCGACTTTCAGCATTATTAAATACTTTCTATAATTATTTAATCCTTCTCATAATTATTAGGGTCAATTATGGAATTATTTTTTAATTTCACACAATTAATTAATTAACTTCCTTAATTAACGGTGTGGGTTCTTACACTTGTTCTGTGTATTGATAGGAGAAAGGCAGGGCTAGATAGAATTCAATAAGAAACTTTGAATGTATGATCGAGTGTTTTTGGTTAGATTAGATTACGGTGTACTTTGCTACAATTGTGGTTTTAGTCTTGGAGCTACTATGGTGTGGCTTTTTTTTTTGTATGAAACTATGGTGTGGCTTTAGTTTGTATTTTGCTAAAACTTTAGTAAGATCATATTAGCTTTGACTTGGGTGTATTTTTTTTTTTGGTCAAGCTTAATTTGGTCTAATAATTTTTGCTAATGTGTATATGGATATATGCTACCTTTGCTTTGATTAGGAGTATAACACCTCGTATTTCTAAATGAGAAATTATATATGCTAATGTGAGTTAAAAGGGTAGAATTAGTGAAAATCCGGAAATTAGGGCCGAAATATGTAAAAAGGGCAAAATGGTAAATTTACCAAACACGTATCCCTAAGCATGAAAATTGAGTAGAAGGTCTCAAATGATAAAAATAAGGCCAGAAAGGGATTCAGAACGAAAAATCAAGTGGATAGGCAAGTTTTGGAAATTTTGGTGAATAGTGATTTTCTCTGTGTAAAATACTACAGTATAAATGTACCGATAAGCATGAAATTTTGATCAGTATTTTTAGGAAACAAAAATATGACGCGAACGAGAAAAATACGCAGGTTATAAATTTGTTGTTTAAATTAGGTGATTCATTAAAGTTAATTCGCATGTGGGACCCACCTATGGGTTTAAGTGACTTAAGTGAACCCATTTCATTTGAAAATCTGATCTTCTCTGTCCTACTCTCTTCTTCTCCATTGTGACCTTCCTCCATTTAAGGGCAAGAGAGCTTTTTTCTCTACAACCTTGATTTCTAGCCATTTTAGGAACAACTCTCAACTACAAAGTTGTTCCTCACACTCTTGTGAATGACTTTCATGTAGTGTACATCTTGTGGGGAGCATTGTGGAGGGAGATAGAGCCATAAATCAGCCACGAATTTTGAGGATTTTTGGAGAATTTTTGGGGCTTTTTGTGTTGAACCATTGCTTGGAGATCATCCCCTTGGACCTTAGGAAGCTATTGGTGTTAAGATTTCTCACTCTCACTTTGTTTTCAATGAGATCATAATATTGATGAGGGTTTTGAAGTTGTAAGTTGAGTTATGGTAGTTAGGAGCATTAAATGGTATGCCTCCTTTGGAATTAAATGCTTAGAATGATAAATGATGATGATTGATGCAATAAAATTTATGGTGATGTGAAAATTTTAACTAAGGCAAATTTGTGATGAGTTTCAAGACTTTATGAAATTGGTATGTGATGTAATTGAACAATTGAATTATGGACCATTGGTATAGGTTAATAATAGGATTTTATGACTTGTGTAAGTGTTGAATTGGATTGAAAATCTTGTGGGGTGCTTCCTTGAAGGTTTCGAACCATAGAGTGTTGGAGGGAAAAATTGATGTGAAATTGTGGTTTAATCAATGGTTGATATATTGATGCATAGAATGTGGGATTGGTGAGTTAGTTTGATGACTAAATGAGTCAAGGTAGTTGAATTAAATTGAAAAAAAGCCCGAGGCCTAAGTGATTCTAATTGGTTATGAATTGTGTGAAGTGAATTGATTGCATTGAAATTGTATTGATGGTCATTTTGTTGATCATTTAGGTTGTCTCTCACAGACACGATAAAAACGGACTAAGCTTGGAGCTTACGTTTTGGAGCCTTGTCTTCGGAGTTGAGGTAAACCTTTGGAACTTGGATTTAGTCCCTTGTGTGCTCCACCACACCTAGTGGAAGGTTGTGGTTGGATTTTGTGCCTTCGGACATTGTGTGAATATGTATGTTCATGCATTATTGCTTGATTGTGTGACATGCTTGGAGCATGTTGTGTGAAATTTTGTGACCTCTGGCCAGTAGATGTGTGTTGGTTTGGACTTCTGCTGGAGATATCCTTTGGGGATTCTGGTCGGGTTTTGCTGTGGGGCCGACTCTGGAAACGGCACCAGGATGATCCAAACGTGGGACTTCCGCTGGATAGGGCTCATGAGGAGTTCCAGTTGGGTTTTGCCATGGGGTCGTCTCATCCATGGGAGAGGCACCATGAAGCTTCCCAGGAGTTATACGATGGGGTCCTTGAACAGAATCCTTATGTGGATGTTCTTGGATTTGTGCCCAGTTCACCTTTGGAGCGACGACTTATGCGAGCGTATAACGAGAAAATCCAAATTTGGAGTGACAACTTATGGAGGAGCAGAGCATGAAAATTCAAGATTTGGAGCGGCGACTTAGCGAACAAAGTTGGGCATTCAATCCAAAGAAGGAATGCAATTAGATGACGTAACTGATGACGAAGAGGAGAACATCAATCCTTTGGGATTCTAAACTAATGATGAAATTGGGGAGTACGACCTGAAAACCAGTTCACCTTTCAAGATATCGAGATGCAACTCAACATTCCTAACTTTGATGTCCATGATCATAACATAGTTTATGATGATGATCCCATTTATTATGATTATCCACCTTATGACGAGAATTCAATTTATAATACTAATATAATCTTTGACAAATCTGATGAAGAATCTAATGATGAAGATCTAATAAAGGAAGAATTATCAATTGAATTTTTACCTAAAGATGTTGATATTAGTGAAGATGAAGAAGATTTGAGGACAAATATTTTTCTAGTAGAGGAGAATTATGCACTTATAATTGGCCCATTGCATATGGCTCAATCATTGGTTCAAGAAGTTTGGAGTCAACCTGAATTATGGCCCAATCAGTATGATGCGCATGTTCAAAGAAACAGTAATTGGGAATATAACAAATTACGATGAAATCCAAGTCCAAATGAAACAACAAATATGATTGTGATACGTTTTCCAAAAATGGAAAATCAACAAATTTGGCATGATTTGAGATCCAAGATTTTGGATGTATTTTGAATGATTTAATTGTAGTAATTTATTTATTTTTAGAAGGTAATTACCATTATTTTATTTTTAGGAATTTTTCTTATTTTACTATTTTAAATTTTGAATTGATTTATAATTTATCTATAAAAGGGTGCTTAAGACCCTTAGGGTGTGCATGACAACCATTCTGTTCTCTAGCACTGTTTCTGAAAAGAAACAATTCTTTTCTATTTCTGTGTCTTGGAACAGTTTCTGAGAAAAAAATGTGTTTGATAACATGTTCTATTTCTATTCTGAGAATGAGAGTTGCGTTTGATAACACAAAAATAATATAATAAAAAATAATTTCTATTAAGCATAAACTTTTTTCAGATAATCACTTTCCTTTCCATATGGTGTGATGGTGGTGGCGGGGGCGATGGTGGCGGCAGTGGTGGTAGTGGTGGTGGCATGGTGATGGTGGTAGTGATGGAAGTGGCTATGGCGATGGTGGTGGTAATGGTGGTGATGGTGGTGGCATAGTGGTGGCGATGTTGGTGGTGGCAATGACTGCGACGAGGTGGTTGGTGGCAGCGGTGGTGGTGGCATGGTCATGGTGGTTGGTGGCGGTGGCGATGGCGATGGCATGGTGATGGCATGGTGGTGATGTTGATGGCAGTGGCTGAGACGATGATAATGGTGGTTGGTGACGGTGGTGGAAGTGGTGGTGGCAGTGGGGATGGTGGTTGTGGTGACAACAGTAGCTGCGATGATGGTGGTGCTGGTGGTGATGATGGTGGCGGTGGCACAATCATCGTGGTGGGGGTGGTGGTGGTTGTGACATTGGTGGTACAACGGCGATGGCGACGATGGTGGCGGTAGTCGTGTCAGGATGATGGTGGTGGTGATGATGATGATAGTGGTGGACAGTGATTGAGAGAAATAAGTGTGGCTCATTTTGTGCTCGGAACAAAAAAACAGAAATTTTTTTATTCTTTTTTTTGTTCCCCAACACAAAAATTAAAGCGGTTCATCTCGGGAACAAAAAATTAAACCGGTTTTACCAAACGAGTTTTCTATCTATTTTTGTTCCCGGGAACAGAAATTAAAAAAAATTGATTCCAGGAAGGTTGTCATGCACACCCTTATTGTAGGAGTTGAATTTTGTTATTTTGCTAATTATATTTGAGAACTAGAGGATTACTCTTTTATCAAATCTAACTCTCTGTTTAGCCATCTTTTCTACGTGATTTTGACATCAATAAAAGTGATATCCAATCTAACATTTCTTCAACCGATATCAAATTTTTTTTATTTTTTTTTGATAACAATATCAAATTTTAGTTGCCTCTTAGATGTGGTAAAGTTTTGCAAATTTCTTTACCAAAAAACAATATTTTAAAGCTTAAGAAACCACATTATTTACATTTAGTTGGGGATTAGCAAGGGATATGCCTAATGTTTATTTAGTTACGATGAAATTTTGATCATGGTGAGTCATTAAAGTACAAATAAAAGATGAAATAGGTTCTCATAAATGGAAATTTTACTATCTTCACGCCTCCATCTTAATACTATGACTTTAAATGATACCTTCACTAAACTTATTCATTTTCAATAGAATGAGAGCATGAGACTAATTTATCAACTTGGTTTTGTTGCCAAATTCCTAACATGCTTAATAAAATTACATAAATCACCTTGTACATCTTGCACTTTTAATTAAAATACTTAACCTCCTTCTACTTTAAAATTAACAATTAAGCATATTTAACACTTTTAATACCAAAACACTCCTGTCTATGTTGGTCATTGACTCTTCAATAGCAACATTACTCTTCCAATGCCTTCTAAGAAACCAAAAGTAATCCAGCCTTAAATTTTTGTTTGCCCTTGTCCGGATGACGCAATTATTTAAAAGTCCATGGCAAGCATCAAATTTATTAGGGTGAGAGAAGTTGATGGTAAGCTTCTAAGCGAAATTCCGTCGTTGCAAGAAGAATAAGGTTTGAAGTTGTGATGATGGAATCTCATTAAAGGTAAACAACATTATTGACGATAAATGTTGTGGTAGAAATTAAGAATGGAATACAAAGACGATGTCATTATAAAAAGATTTGGTTGGATGAAACTTGATGGGTGGTGACTGATGGCAGGTAGAAGATGGTGAGGATGGGTATTTTTATCTTAAAATTATTAAATATGTTTAATTGTTATAATATTAAAGTTTAAGTGGATCATTTATTTTAATTAAAAATATAAGGTGATTTTTTGAAAAAACATTAAATTACAAGGTGGTTATGTATAATTTAGCCTAAGTTTTGTTGAATAAAATTTACCTTGATTTTGACTATTGTGGGTTTGAGGGAATTATCGAGCTAATGTACGGACTGATTTTCGGTTAACCGGTTCGATTCACTGGTATGGTTCGGATCACTTAGCAAGTGCCAAAATTTACTATAGCATAAACTTGAAAACAGACCTTTAACTAAAGATATGAGGGTATGTTTGATGTGACGTATAAGATATGATAGTATAAGCTTATATTATATGTTATGACATTTTCAGTTGTTCGGTGTGACCACCGTATAGTATAAGCTTATACAGCATAATCCCTTAATACATCAAAACGATGTATAACTTAATCCGGCCTAAGGGTGAGGGATAAGACCTGATAATAGATTGATGTATTAACATCGTTCACCAATGTAATTCTCAAAAATTAATATATTACTTTAATATTAATCTATTAAAATAAAAATTTATTTTTCAATATATTAATTTTTAAAATATTGAATATTTTTATTTTTATAAAAATTAATTTATATTTTGACACACTGATCAATAAATTTTTATAAAAATTAATATCATATGACATTTTTTGAAGAATTATATAAATTCTTTATTAAAGGATATTTTTATTAAAAATATTTATTTTTATCATATATAGTATTATACAGTGTATTATCAAATACTAGATGATATTATCTTATGCAATATATTATTTTATACAATACCATGCCAAACGCTTGATAGTATTAAAGTTCAATCAGGGTCTTATACAATCAGGTCTTATACTATCAGGCCTTATCCTATACTATGCACCAAACATGCCCTGAATGACGATGATATGACAAATAAACTAGGTAAATCTTTTATCATTTTCGCTTAAACATTAATATATATTTCTTAAAAGTAAATAAAAAGCATTTAAAAGGGGATAAATTTCCAAAACTTGGGTAATAAGAAGTAGACGCACTTCTAGTTCATGCTAAACCTCATTGGCTCAATCCTAGTCATTTTCCGCCAAGAAACAGCAGAGAGACTTGGGAAACATGAATATTGCTTATAATTATTAAAGGTTTCTGAGTTCCGAGAATCGTAATACCGTCTTCTTTTTCAGTTATTGTTGAAATTAATTAACCAATAAGTGTTTAAGGCACTAGTTTCCAAGAACGTCACATGAAACGTGAGCTCTCTAGTAAATATCAGAAATTTCGCTTTTTAATTAGAGTGAAGTCTTTCGGGTTCTAACAAAAAATACAATCATCATTTTAATTTCTTATAAATTTTTTTTAGTAATTTGATCCCTATGAAATTCAAAATGGATTCATTTTAGTACTATTGAAAAATTAATATGAATCTTTTTTGAATTTGTGAGGACCACTATTTCAACTAAATGAGTCTACTTTAAATTTTTCTTAGAGAACTCGGTATTAAAATGGGAACCGTTTTTTTGTTCGGACCCAAAAATTACTTTACTCTTTCAATTATTTTTGCAAACCGCATTAACATACATACACGCACTCCATGGATAATCAATTTCATTCATAAATTTTGGTGATTATAAACATAATACAAAGATTCGTCACAACTATTCATAATTCATACACAAGCCAACTCTTTAAATACCGAGTAGAGAGTTTTCTGCCAAGTACCAACCATTTAAATTTTAAAACATTTGCAAAATGGCCACATACAAATTATCAAGTGAATCCTTCATGTCATTCATGCTCTTCATCTCTTTCACATCTCTTATCTCACTTTGTCTTCTTTCGGAGGCTTGTCATGTGGTGGACAAAGAAGCACTGCTACAATTCAAGAGCAGAATTAGCCAGGACCCTTCAAACATTCTGGGTTCTTGGACATCTTCCTCTCACTGTTGTCATGATTGGGAAGGCATCACATGTGATTCCACAGGCAGGGTTATTAATGTCACTCGTACTGGCATGTTTTATGAGCATGGCTTTCCCCTAGTAACATCCATGTCGGGAACATTATCACCTTATCTTGGAAACTTAGCATATCTACAAATTTTGGACCTCAGAGGTCTGCAGGAGTTGCATGGTCCAATACCTCCAGAATTGTCCAAGTTATCTAACTTGAGACAACTTTCTCTCTTCATAAACAAGCTTTCAGGTGGTATACCAGAAGAATTCAATAAGCTTTCCAAGCTTGAAACATTGTACCTTGACAGAAATCAGTTATCTGGCAATGTTCCTTCATCTCTGTTTGGATCTATGAAGTCTCTTTCAGGACTTGGTCTGTCTGAGAATAAACTTTCTGGTTCTATTCCATCTTCTATTGGAAGCTTGACATCTCTCACAAACATTGATCTTCATCAAAACAAATTTGGTGGTAGTATTCCTGCAAGCATTGGAAATCTTAGAAATCTCAAAGAATTAGATCTCTCTGGTAATCAGATTAGAGGAAGTATTCCTGAATCAATTGGTAGTCTTTCACAATTAGGTACATTGGATCTTATGCAAAACAAGATTACAGGAAGCCTTCCTAATTCAATTGGGGGCCTTAGTTCTCTAACGTTTTGCAGGATATCAGAAAACATGCTAACAGGCATTTTACCTTCTTCCATTGGAAAGCTCAGGAATTTACAAACCTTAAATCTTCAGAACAACAAAATCACTGGGAGGTTACCTTCTGAAATTGGCCATCTAACCGGTTTAATTGACTTATTTCTTTCAAATAACAAATTTGCAGGCGGATTTCCACGTACCATAGGCTATTTAATCAACCTGGAAACAATATATTTGTCAGGAAACCAACTTTCTGGGAATATATCTGAAGAGCTTGGTGATGCTAAAGCTTTAGAAAAGATTTATCTTTCAAATAACAAGTTAAGTGGCAACATACCAGAAAAGGTCATAAATTTGAAGAGCCTATTGGAGTTTGATGTTTCATGGAACTCACTTACAGGAAGTATCCCTCCGCATAAGGCCATTATCGACACGTCAGCTTTTGTGGGTAATCCTGGACTGTGTGGGCCACCACTTCCTCCATGTAAACTTTCTTAGTATAAAGGTTTGCTTACTAGGTGAAATTATACTACAAAATAAATAATGTTTGAAACCAAACAAATGACATAATGAAATATTCTATGATTTCGCCCAAAGCTTCCTTACTTTCAACTATATTCTTTGCCACGCACTAAACATGAACGTTTTTTTTTTACCCTTTTGCTTGCTACTTTTAGCTTAATATATGGACCATTTGCAGTATCTGTTATGTCTCATTCGTATGCATATAGTAACTGCATATTTAACTCCCCTACTTAGCGATGGAAACGAAGTCCAATTAGTTTGTAAAATTTAGCTATCATTATCGCGGGTACCAATTAACCTTGTATAATTGAGTGCATGCATATGTGATATATACAAGGATACAACCATGATGCAAATGAAAGTTAAATAACGTCCATTTGGATAGATAACTTCAACTATTAATCATTACTTCTTTTCTTTTCTTTTTTTGTAAACAAAGTATTAATTAATCATTACTAACTATTAAAAATAATCATTACTAACTATTAAATAAGTTCCTATACATATCCGAGCAATCCAAATGGAGAGAAATTTTTGTCTTCTCCAGGAGATATCACATTATATGTGATTTAGTATAAGTTTTGTAAATATGGCTTTACAAAAGACAATAAAAAAGATCATAAAATTATACAATTTTAAGTAATAGTTCTAATGAATTATCTTATACCATAAAAGAATAGAGTAAAAATTTCTTATAATTAAGTTAGTAATGCATGGTCATTGTCTTTCGTATCGAGCACAATTTAGAATCTTGTTTGCTAATGCTGAATTGTTTCTCTAGGAAAGTCCATGACATATTGCATAAGATATTGGGTTATGATATTCTTGAGTGTCTTCTTGGAGTGCTATGATATGCATGTTTGATCATTGAGTGAGAATAGCTAACTCATTCTTTTGTGTAAAATATGCAGAATTATGGTTCGTCCAAGAGGGACTCCTGATCCTCCAGTTGACCAGGAAGATCCTACTTTAGCAGTTATGGCTAGGCCACTAGTAAATTGTCGAGGGAGTACTTCGCAGCCGGATCCTATGTTGACGGCTCTTACTGCATTGCAGCAGACTATGGCTGCAACAAGACAGCAGGAACTTGAATTAATAATGAAAGCTAATCAAGATATGTTGACAGTAAATAGATTGGCAAATGTTGAAATGATGAGATTACTTTTAGCCGAGGTGAGGGCTGGTGGGCAAGGTTTACAGCAACAGCCTTTACCACAGCCATAGCAACCGCCTTTACCACAGCCACAACAGCCTATTCCTCCCCCTCATTCTCTCCATGTAGAGGAGGGTGAAGAAAATAATAATCTAAATGAAGCGTCCAGTCACAGGGGTGGTGTGGGGCTGCCAGTCACCAATAGAGATCAAAGAGATAGAATGCTAAATGCATTTCGAAAACATGCACCACCACATTATAAAGGCGGCATTGATCCTATTGCTGCGATTCAGTGGTTAGAGGAATTAGATCATATTTTTACAGTTATGGAGTGTGATGATCAGCAGAAACTATTATGTGCTTCATATATGTTGCAAGTTATGCAACTGACTGGTGGAAAAATACTCGTCAACCCTTGGAATGTCAGGGTTAAGCCATCACATGGCCTTTATTTGAAAGACACTTTTTGATGAGATATTTTCTAGAAGAAGCCCGCCTAAGGAAAAAGGGAGAATTTGAGGACCTGAAACAGAGTCAAATGTCCATTGACGAATATCTGAATAAATTTAACAAGCTGACAAAGTATTCTCACTTCCAGAGAGCTCCGCCTACTGAGGAAGATCTGACGCTTAAGTTTCAAAGCGGGCTACATGATAATATTTATGAAAAACTTGCAGGAAACTCTTCTAACACTTTTATTGCACTTATCAAGAAGTGTAAACATATCCAAGAGTATTATCGAAAAAAGAACAAGGACCAAGTTGCTCTTAATCCTGGTCCTAAAAACACTACCGGGGGTTCTAAAGGTAAAGGTTTGCAGGTAAAACAGTTAGATGGCAAATTCAAAAAGGCTGGAAATTCTAAGTCCGGCAATTTTAAAGTTGTTGCTCAGTGCGCTACTTGTGGTAAGCCTCATTCTAGGGTGTGCAGAAAAGAGCAAAGATTGTGTTATAAGTGTGGCCAAGCAGGGCACTTTATCAAGGACTATCCCTTTAATGGGGGTCAAGTTTCTACCGTTTAGGCTATTCCGGCTCCTATTGTGGTTGAGGAACCATCTCTACCTCTTCTACCTCTCGTTGCCCGAGTGTATGCAGTGACTCAGCAAGAGGCTGAGAGGTCCGCTAGTTTGGTGTGAGGTATGATTTCTATCCATAATGAAATGCTTAGTGTCTTGTTTGATTCTGGTGCCACACATTCTTTTGTTGCTGATTATGTAGCTAAAGTATTTAATCTGTTTGTGACAAAAATGAGAACTCCTATGCGTATTGTTACGGCTGTGGGGAGTGTTTTTGATGAAAAGTATATTTGTAAAGACGTGAAATTCAAGTATGATGGTAGAGAGTATTCTGCTGACTTTATTGTCTTACATCTTGCCTCTGTGAATTTAATTTTGGGAATGGATTGGTTGTCTAAGTACTGTGTGAAGATCGATTGCTGCAGTAAGACCATTTTTGTCTCCTCTAATGATGAAGAGAGAGAGTCTCCTTATCTGTCTGTTCTTCGGGTTGTAAAGGCCTTGAAGGAAGGAGATTCCGGGTTTATTCTATTGGGAGGTCTGGTTGGTATCAATAAGGAGCCAATATCTAATATCCATGTTGTCTCCGAGTTTGAAGATGTCTTTCCGGATGAAATTCTGCACTTTCCGCCAGAGAGGGAAATTGAATTCTCAATTGCTTTGTTGCCTGGTGTGGGGCCTATCTCTCTAGCCCCATACCGGATGTCACCGTTGGAATTATCTGAGTTAAAGAAGCAGATTGAAGACTTGTCCAGTCTGAATTTTATTAGACCGAGTGTGTCTCCTTGGGGAGCCCCAGTGATCTTTGTTAAGAAGAAGGATGGGTCTATGAGATTATGTACGGATTACCGTAGTTGAACAAAGTTACTGTTAAGAATAAGTATCCTTTGCCGCGTATAGATGATTTGTTGGATCAGTTGCATGGTACGACTGTATTTTCTAAGATTGATCTTCGGTCCGGGTATCATCAGATCCAGATACGGATACTATGAGTATCTGGTTATTCCTTTTGGGCTTACAAATGCACCAGCCGTTTTCATGAGTTATATGAAGCAGATCTTTAAAGCCTATCTAGATCAGTTTGTGGTTGTCTTTATTGATGACATACTGATATACTCAAAGAGCAAAGAAGAGCATTCTGAGCATCTAAAGGTTGTTTTGTAGATTCTGAGAGAGCCTCAGTTGTATGCTAAGCCGTCAAAATGTGATTTCTGGCTTTCTGAGATACAATTTCTGGGCCATGTCATCTCGTCTGAAGGAGTGGCAGTGGACCCGAGCAAGATTGAAGCAGTGTTAGACCGGGAGCGTCCTAAAAATATTACCGAGATAAGGAGTTTTCTTGGTTTGGCTGGATATTACAGGTGTTTTATTGAGGGATTCTCACGGATGGTACTACCCTTGACACGGTTAACCCGTAAAGGGAACCCATTTGTGTGGACCCAAGAATGTGAAGTGAGTTTATAGGAATTAAAAAGGAAGTTGACTACCGCTCCGTTATTGATTTTACCTGATCCTGCAGATAAATTTGAAGTATACCACGATGCTTCTAAGTTTGGATTAGGCTGTGTATTGATGCAGCAACGTCAGGTGGTTGCTTATGCTTCTCGGTGCCTATTTCGTTGTCTACAGTGACCACAAAAGTTTAAAGTACCTATTTGATCAGAAAGAGTTGAATATGAGGCAACATTGATGGTGGAATTTCTGAAGGATTATGATTTTGAATTGCAATATCACCCGGTAAAGCCAATATGGTGGCCGATGCTTTAAGCAAAAAGGCACTTTGTATAGCTAATACGATGATTTTTGAGTATGATTTAATTGAGAAGTTTCGGGATCTCAACATTCCTGTGAATACAGAAGATAGCCCGTATTTGTTGACTACTACGATAGTTGATGTGACATAAATTTATTCCTATCTGAGCCCATTTTGATTGAAAAATACCATCCGTTCCCTCAGCTGATGAGCAACTTCAATATAAAAATCACTTGTTTTACACATTTGTGACAAAAACACAGTGGGGGAACGAATGATGACGTAATCCTTTGAAAACATATTAAAAGGGGAACAGATTGAGAGCATTTAATGCATCTGCTTCACTCATTTAGTGTTTCTGATCACTTTGCAGGAAACGTGGAAACAACGTCTCCATAAAGCAAAGGCGGTGCACCAACTAAACACAAAGACACGTGCACATCAAAAAATAAAGAGTTCTCATTGGCTAAAGAAGAAAGTAAGACATGAGGGACTGCAAGAAAACGGCTAATCATCAACAATAACTGTCCCATCAAGCAAGTTGCAAGCTTCCAAACACTGTTGCCACCGCCTCGTCCCTTCAGTCAAGAAACCAACTCCAAAGGATTTTACAAGTCTGCCACTCACTCTTCTCCCTATAAATAGGACGTCCCAAACACGAAGATATCATCGAATTCCTTAGGAATCAAATTCTTGAAGAAGAGATCACCTAGTATTAGTTAGTAGTTTAATTTTGTATAGTGGTAGCTATAGTTAAGTGAAAACACTTCTCCCTGATTCTGTAACATCCACTTGAGACTCCTCACGAGCATCAACCATTCTTCTCCATTTTATATTTTGTTGTAATCTTTCTTGTTTCATTTCAATATAAGTGTTTCTTCTTTCCTTTCCACTCGT
This sequence comes from Gastrolobium bilobum, assembly GCF_033153095.1. Taxonomy (NCBI): domain Eukaryota; kingdom Viridiplantae; phylum Streptophyta; class Magnoliopsida; order Fabales; family Fabaceae; genus Gastrolobium; species Gastrolobium bilobum. The sequence continues at coordinate 204,568 of NW_026896718.1, read as the reverse complement.
TATCTCTGAACTGAATCTCGGGTCTATGAGACTTCAGTTTAGAATAATTATGTTTAAAGTATCAGCCATGGGCTGAAGTATCTGTGGAATGGATAAACTGCAAAACTCTTAAAGAATTATTTTCAAAACTCTTGACTGAAGCTTTTTGTATTTCTCTGGCTAAGTAAGCTATATTCATTGTGTATCAATGGAAATTGAACACATACTGAGAAAGGAACTTCCTTAAGGAAGGGATTTCAGACAGCTTAGCCAATGGGGGAAGGTAGTGTTTTGGCAACGACACTATTGGTCACCTTAGGAATAAGGGGCCACTTCGTCCACTTTAAGGTTCGGTACCAAGTTCCTGTTGGAGTCAAGGGGGCCATAGGAATATGGAAACTTGTGAGCCATCTAGTCCATGAGCTGAGGAATCAGAGTTGGTAGTTAAGAAACTGGGACAAAGCCAAAAAGTGCTAAGTCTTGAGCTTAGAAAATGACTATTTAAGAATGGAGCAGTGAATCCGTTCATTGTGTTAAACTGTTTTTAAAAACCATCCACTTTGTTGTCTCTTGATTATAGTTATAATTGTTTTATTTTTACTTTATTCAATCTTGTATCTATCAAACTGCAATGATTATTATCACACTTCCTCTTAAGCAGGAAGGATCACATGTATAACGCAGCGAGTAATTGTTTGCCATCAGACTGCACTTACTGTTCCTGAGGAACGTTGTCAAGACAGCAGGGAACGTTTGACTAGACAGTTCAATCACTAACTTTTCTTCTCATTTTCATTCTTTATAAAATAGTTTAAGATATTATTTAGAGTTCTATCCTCGTTGGAACGATAATCTGGGCATTAATACACCCATTATTACTTGATGCGTGCACTTGCGCACTTGGGTTGGAAGTAAGGGAACAACTCTGTTTTCTCTTACAAATTTAGAATAGAGGAACGCCCTCCATCAGAATATATTTTTCCACCATCAGCAAACCACCCAACAGTAGTCCAGAACTTGTTAGTTGAGCGTCTTAAAGAGGCTCAATTACTTGATGAAGATGTTCAGTCTATGAAAGAACAGGACTTTGTATCTACTGATAAGTTCGGTCTTAAGTTTTATAAAGATCGGATCATTGTTCCAAAGGCTCAGATGGTGGATGAGGTGTTGGCTAAGGCTCATATGGGTAAGTATACTCTCCATCCTGGTGCTACCAAGATGTACCAAGATTTGAAACAAAATTTCTGGTGGTCGAGCATGAAGAAAGATATTGCTCAGTTTGTAAACAAGTGTTTGACATGTCAGAAAGTTAAGATTGAGCATCAGAGGCCTTCTGGATTACTGCAGCCCTTGAATATTTCAGAATGGAAATGATCAGTATTTCTATGGATTTCGTAGTGGCATTACCGAGAACTCAGGCTGGTTTTGATTCTATATGGGTGGTGGTTGCACATTTCATTACAGTCAAGACGAGTTTCTCTATGGAGTAGTTGGCTCGATTATATGTGAAGGAGATTGTGAAACTTCATGGTGTTCCTGAATGTATCATTAGAGATCGGGATCCTAAGTTTACTTCTAGACTCTGGGAAGCATTGCAGCAGGCATTCGGTACACAGCTGAGACTGAGTACGGCGTATCATCCCCATACTGATGGTCAGACAGAGAGGACCATTCAGACCATGGGGGACATGTTGAGGGCTTGTGCCTTAGAGCAGGGGACTGCTTGGGATAAGTATCTGCCTTTGGTGGAATTTTCCTATAATAATAGTTATCATGCCAGTTTGGGCATGGCTCCCTCTGAGGCTTTGTATGGTCGTAGGTGCAGAGAGCCTACTTGTTGGTCAGAAATCGATGAGAGACAGTTATTTGGACTGGATATAGTCCAGGAGATTACTGATCAGATTATTATGATTAAGGACCGATTAAAGAAAGCACAAAGCCACAAAAAGAGTTATTATGTTGCAAAACATCGACCCCTAGAATTTTCTGAAGGGGATCATGTATTTATTCGTCTTTCTTCGACTACAGGTGTTGGGCGTGCTCTTGGAGTAAGGAAGTTGAGTCCTAGGTTTATAGGGCCCTACCAGATTATAAAGAGGGTCTGAACTGTGGCATATCAGCTTGCCTTACCTCCACATTTGTCAAATTTGCATGGTGTTTTTCACACTAGTCAACTTCGCAAATATGTACCTGATGTGTCACCATTGTCCAGCTGGACGATATTGAGGTAAAGAAAAATTTGAAATTTGTTGTGGGACCACTGAAGGTTCTGGCTCGCGACGAGAAAGTATTGAGGAACAGGTTTATTCCCACGATCAAGGTACAATGGGAATGTTTGACTTCTGAATACGCTACTTGGGAGCGGGAGAATGATATTCTCTAGCGTTATCCAGAGTTTGACGTCAGGTATGTGTTATGTCTTATGTTTGATTTTGTGGACAAAATCTTTAAAAGGTGGGGTGAATATGATAACCTTCACTAGTAGTTGTGGATTTAATATTGAAGAATAATTAGAAGTAAAAGAAATAAAGTCACATTTAGTGAAAAAGGAGTTAAAATGACAGTTAAGGGGTAAAAATGCGGGTAAACAAAGTTACCCGAAATGTGAAAGTAAAGTTGGTTGGTGAACTATGGTTGGATTGTATGATTGTATTCGATGCTTTGTATAGATGCATTCATATAGAGCTATTTGATAACATGATATGATTTATTCTGATGTGATTTCTGTATTGATCTTTGGCCATTGATTATAATGTACACTAATGTCTGCTTGGGGTCCTCCCTCGGGACTGACGATGTACGCCTCTGATATGTTCCGGTTCCGCTTGGGGTCCTCCCTTGGGAACACGTGCGTTGATTTCTGCTTGGGGTCCTCCCTTGGGAATGACTGCGTACGCCTCTCATAAATATGTATATATATTTTGATTAGTGATGATATCTGTTATATGTTGCTTTGTATACTCTGTATCTGACTCTCATGCAGTAATGGGCCCATGGGTATGGAGAATTCTCTATAAACCTGAAGCTTATTGAGATTTGTTATCTCACCCCTTTTTGGGGACATCATTTCAGGTTCTTATATTTCTGGTGAGCCCTCACGAGGCAGAGATATGACCCGTGAGTAGAGGTGCTACGACAGACTGAATTTTGAGTAGTTGTAGGCTACTATTATTTTGGAGTGTATTTATGTTATTTCGTATTCCATTATTTTGTGGATCATGATGTCTGATCCTTTATTTTGTATATGGCCTGTATATGGTTTGTACATGTTTTCTGTTTTGATGCATGTACAATTATGTATTCAGGCATGTTTATATTCCGATGCAGTATTCAGTTATATGTTTACATGTTGGATTTGCATGCTGTTAGACATAGTGGCACGATAGCACGGAGCCAGGTTATGCATGCACCCATTGATGGGTATATAGTCTTACATGGATATTTGGTATTTCTCAAATCATATATGGTATGAACTGTTTATCAGGAACCCTTGAGAGTGAGATTTGCAAATCCCCAGTTGTCCGATTTACAGAGGTTACTTTGTCTGATTTTCGACTCCGTCAAATTAGAATTAAATTAGAATAAGTCTGCAATGCGATATATCATGTGAATTAAGATTAATGAAAAAGGAAAAAGTTAGCTCGTATTTTCGTAAGTTAAGGCTTCCGCTGTTTCTGTTTGTATCATATGTATGTTAATTGAACCGGCTCGAGACGGGGATATATAGTCTTTGTCTTTCGTATCGAGCACAATTTAGAATCTTGTTGTTTGCTAGTGCTGAATTGGTATTGGTAGCCTAATAGGAGAGAAATTTTAAAGAGTGAGGTGTGTATATGTAATACTATATTTTTTTAATTATCATTTCTAGATTTGTAACAATTTGAACAGAAAAGATTCATTGCCATTTGTTATAAATATGGGGGTTTCATTGCTAAAATAAACAATTTGAAATCACGAGACTTGTTTACAAACGATTATATTTAGATGAATTATTTATATTTCGATCTTTTGGGAACTAACATTTTGACACCCATTGACATATGCATTAACGTTTTTATATTATGAATTTATAAAACAAATATCATATAACTAGGGATATTTATGTGTTGGTTTAGTTTGGATTGAAAAGGGGGATGGGGGAAATCAAAACTAATTAATTTTATTTTACATTTTTAACCATTTCAAATCGAATTTATGCAACAAAATCAAATTAGTTTGGTTTAAGAGATTGGCTTCCTAAAAATTACAAATAAAAAAGCTAAATAAACAACAATTAAAATAAAATTAAACCACCATCAAAGATGAAGTCTCAAGAACTAAGAAAACGCTCCAATTTCCAACACCAATCAAATCAATAGAAAAATAATAAAAATATTGTAAAGAACCAATTTAACCAAAAGTTTAATCTGTTAGGTGAGGAGTGAAGACCTTTTTAAAGGTTTATACTATTCTCTAACACACTCCCTCACAACAGAGCCCACTGGACATGAAGGTGGACAATGTACAAGGTCACCTACACTACTTAAAAGTGCAAAAATTTTGACACAAAGTTTTTCGTCAAAATTAAAGACGAAAATTTCGACGAAAAACTTATTATGTCGAAAATTTCGACAGAAAATGAATTTCGTCGAAATTTCAAAAAATATATATGATAAAAGAAATTATATTTATGAATTTTTTGATAGAAATCAGATTCCGTCGAAATTTTTTGACAAAAAATGAATTCCGTCAAAAATCCTTATAAAAAAGAAATTATGTTTATGAATTTTTTGACGAAAAACGAATTCCGTCGAAAATCATTATAAAAAAATAAAAAAATAAAAAATAAATTATGTTTATGAATCCTTCGAAAGAAATTTAATTTCGTCGAAAATTTTCGACGAAAAATGAATTCCATCGAAAACCCTTATAAAAAAAAAAACAAATTATATTTATGAAATTTTCGACGGAAATCAGATTTCGTCAAAATTTTTTGACCGAAAACGAATTTCGTCAAAAACCCTTATAAAAAAGAAATAAAAAAAATTAATATTTATGAATTTTTCGACGAAAATGAGATTCTGCCAAAAATTTTCGAAAGAAAATGAATTCCGTCGAAAATCCATATAAATAATAATAAAAAAAAATTATATTTATGAATTTTTCGACGGAAATGAGATTCCGTAAAAAAATTTCGATGAATAACGAATTCTGTCCAAAACCTATATAAAGAACTCAATAAAAAATTAATTATGTTTATGAATTTTTCGATGGAAATCAGATTCCGTAAAATTTTTTTTGAAGGAAAACGGATTCTGTCGAAAATCCTTATAAAAAATAAATAAATAAAATTATGTTTATGAATTTTTCGATGGAAATCAGATTCCGTCAAAAAAATTTGACGCAAAACAAATTTTGTCGAAAACCGTATAAAAAATAAATATATAAAATTATATTTAAAATATTTTTGATGAAAAACAGATTCTGTCGAAAACCCTTATAAAGTAAATAGAAAAAATGAATTATTTTCTTATAGATATTCATAATTAAATATCAATGACTAAAGTGTATTTATTATTTTCTAATTAAACACTTTTTTTGAACAAAATTAAATTTGTAAATGAAATTAATTCATAATTTTCTAAAACTATTGAATATAAATTTTAAAGTAAAATAAAGTATATGTTCATTTTAAAAGGATGTTTGTACTAGGATGTTTGTAATTTACAGAAAATATTTCTGAACACATAATTAATTTTTCAAAAATTATTTTTTATCTATGAGTGATAGTTTATAAATGTGATTATAAATATTATTTTATAATTAAATTTATTGACTAATATATTGCCAAATTCATTTTAAATATTAGGAAAATATTTGATATTTCATTTCCATCCTCATCCTTTTCAATTTCCCTTTCCCTCCTCCTTTTTACGGTATATAAGGGTCTGATTTGAGAAATTATTTTGTCGAAATAAAATGATGATTCCATCTTAATCAAGCAACAATTAATACATTGGCATTGTGAGGAGGAATGGGCAATTAATTTTGACATAAAAACCATCACAAGCTACAATGGACCACGAAGCTTACCTCAACACTTCAAAGCGAAGAGGAATGGGGAAACCAAAGCGCCAAGTGAGGAAGTGATTCAAGGATCATTCTTCAAGCATCAAAGCACCAACAGTAACTCCCAGCCTTGGAGGGGATATTTGTTGAAATTGAAAGCTACCTAAGAAGATCCAAGTGGTAGGTTAAGATGTTTGAGGAAATGTGTAACAGCCTGTTGTACACCGGTATTGTTAACATTAATTATGATATCAAGCGCATTTACAATCATAACAATTCATTTATAAAAATGCGAATAAACTTTTTCCGTTATTACGCGAGTATTTAAAACAATAAAAAGCGTAATAATTAATATTTGTGACCATAACTATAAACTCCTGCGGAATACTTGTTTAAACTATTTTTATATCTTATTTTACTCAATATAAGACACTAAGGGGTTCCCATAAACCCACTTAGCTAATTTCTCGATTGTACATTTTTCACCCATCCGAACATGGTTCGGTTATTATTTTTCTGCGGACACAACGCACAAAACCAGTCCTTCCTCTTTAGCTATCTTTTTTTCTTACTTAAATACCTTTCCAATGAACCATCACACGAGTCATTTCGATCTCGTTCGCTACGGATATCGCCGTTTGAAGTTGGACAAGCAAAACTGCCAACCAACCCCAAAACAGCTCCAAACATCTTTCACTCCACGAATTACTGCATAAAAAAACTCACTCAATTGCTCTCAAATTTTTATATCATGAACTAGACACTCAAGATTCAATTTGATATATCATACACTTAATTTGACCAAGAAACGAAGCGGGAATAAAATTCCTAAAAACTGCCAGAAACAGCCCCTGCACAGGTGCGTTCTGGACAGTTCGTGTTCGCAGGTTTCTACAGGGCTGCGTGCAATCCAGAAATTTCTCATATTTTAACACAATGTAGGGGACATCTCAAGATTTAAAATGGCATATGACACGTCCCTATCGGACCTTTGTGGAGGGAGATATGCTCTCCTGAAGTTCTTCTAAATTCTGCCAATTCTACAGAAAATTTGCCAGAGTTTCCTTTGTTTTTCCTAAAATCCCCAAATTTGTAATTGCTTTATAATACCTCAAATGTACCTAATAACCAATGGATGGCACACGCAAGGACCAACAATGCCTTGGGGCACTTACAACCCAACTCAGTTTATAGTTATTACACAATTTATACAATATGGCTCACTTTATAAATCCATAACTTGTTTAAATCACCAATGTCCATTTACATGCAATCTCTCAACATAGAAATAATTATAATCCTAAAATAGGCCTAAAGCCCTTCCATCATATTACATCATGTATCCTTGTACAATTACAACATTTCACTTACATATTACAACTTACAACTTCATAACTTTAATTACAACTTTACCATAAAGCTTAAAAGACATATACAACTAGACTTAAGCAAAATGACATGAACAAATATGACTATGCGACTCATCCTACATACATATCGGATGTTCATGCCCTAAGTCTAGCCTAGGCCAAATGGCCATCAAAATGCAAAAGTGCAAGTCCTCCAATGACTCATCCTACGAGCTTCTTGCCCGCCGCTCCCGTGCCACTGCTACCTCCTGAAATAAAGCCCCCAAGACGGGGTGAGATATACGAATATATCTCAGTAACCCAGAGGTTCTGGAGAAAACTCCGCCCAATGGCTCACTTCGATGCATATAAATAATATAAAATAACCACTTTTCAAAACGGGATAAAGCAAGGGATTTAGAGAAACTGGGGAATATAGGAATACAAAATACGACGAAGCGGGAATGGTAGCTACCAATACCACGCAACATCCTTGGCATATAAGTCTATGGGTCTCATCCAAGGCGTGTTCCTAGAACATCAACCAAGGTACCCCTTCCATCCGCATACACCCGAGACTTCCTAGTGTGCTCCTATCCGGATCACACACCACGACCCTAGGTCAACTGGAACTCCCTCTTGGAGACCTATCCAGTGGAAGTCCGAAACACCCGAAGGCAAAAACTGTCTACTGGCCAGAGACTCGGTACATCTAGTGTACCCACTAACATACATAATAAATGCATGATCATGTTATTCTACATTACTTAGATACACTTCCTACCATCACCCTCAACGGGTATGGTGGAACACACAAGGGGAAACAAGCCCCAGTACAAGAGGTTACCTCAATGTGTTTCTCCACTTAGCTCCAAACAGTTTATGTTCCAAGCTTGTTACTCAACAGAATGCCTACACAGAGGACATTCCCAATTACTCAAAACTAATACGAACACATGCCTGTTAACAATTATACAAGCATGATTCAATCATTTACCTCAATCCCACTTGGTCCAGGACCAAGGGCAATCCACCGACTCACGGTTCGGGGTTCAAATCGACGTACGACAACCTACAATAACCATGTACGAACCGTCAGTACACGACAATTCTATCAAAACGCGAAAAACGTCAAAACCCCCTACACCCTTGTAGGTTCGGCCTTCTTAGGCTTATTTCACAATTTATTTTTCTAAATTTTCTTTCTCATTTTATTATACTTCCTTAGGTTGCCAAAAGGCTACACCAAGTGTCGTTTTTCCATTTTACGTTTTTTAAACAACGTTTTGAATAATATCTTACTCTATGATCCTTTATGGCATTTAACACTCTCAATTATTTTTCATTGATTCCTCCACTTTCCAACCACCACACAATCCATCTAAATACCATTTAATACATGATACATCATTCAAACAATGTCAACAACACCAATTCCCCCTCTTTTGCCCAATGGCCGAAAATTCAACATGGTGACCTCCAAGGGTTTTCCATCAATTCCAATTACTCCACACCTCACACAATCCTATTATATCATCATATGAGGAAATGCTTCAAAGAAAATCATGTGTATCATTTGAATTTTCATGGGTGTAGGTGTAAAATGTATGTTGATATGAATGAAGAGTAAGTTGGAACTTGTAGAAAACCTACACTAGACATTTCGAAAGGGGCTTGGAAATGTGATGTAAAAATGGTAATTAGATGTGTATGATAAGCTTGAATTTGATGGACTAAAGCATTGAAATCATGAAATTGGCATGGTTTTCTTTATATGCTTCTTAGCCATTTACAAAGGAAGTATGTTTTAAGAGTGAGTGTTTGTGCTAGTGAGCACTTATACGGTCTAAATACTATATGATTAGATGTTTAAACATTTGCTTGGGTTAGGTAAAAAGAAAAATGAATAAATTCTTTCTTTGGGCCTTATATGTGAAATTGTATGTCTGATATATTTGATGGTTGATGTACCAAATTTTTTTTATATCTCTTAGTGGTTTCACCTTTCTAATAGCACAAAAAATCAAACTTTATGTCTTTCCTGTGGTACCCATGTCGCCAACAATCCCTGGACCATTGTGCATTTCTTTACTTTTCAAATGAAATTTTTTGTCAAAACCCGCATGGGCAAGACCATCACGCTAAAGGTTGAGAGTTTGGACACCATTGACAACATTAATGCCAAGTTCCAAGACAAGGAAAGAATTCCCCCTGACTAGTAGAGTCTCATCCTCGCTGGAAAGAAACTTGAGGATGGCCACACGCTCACCAACTACAACATCCAGAAGGAATCCACCCTTCATCTCAAAGGAGGTATACATATTGAAGACTTTGGCTAGGAAAACCATTACCTTGGAGGTTGAGAGCTCCGAGACTATTGATAATGTGAAGGCAAAATGTAACATCCCGTGTATATCCGGAATATTAACATTACATCGTATTAAGCGGTGCTTAATTAAAAATGCGGAATATTCTTTTTCTTTTCAATTATGACGTCATTATCGATTACCAACTTGATTACTTAATCAATTTCATAAAATATCGCCTGTATGTAAATTGCAATAAGACATATACTGAAATACCTCAATGTATAAATAAAGTGTGTATCTAAATCACGTCATTACATCACGTAATCCGGACAATATCCTGATACATTATTACAACTCCAAAAGACTCAAGACATAATCAAGACATAGCAATACTATGTGTCATGGACAATCCCCATGCTCACCAAATAAACATAGTCAACAACCAGTCTCAACATAAAACTCCATAAACATAAACCGAAGCTATAAGCATAAGCAGCATGCATATCCAGCATCCAATCATAGCAGCATAAAATAACAGCAATCTAACTCAGCTCTGGCCTCCTGCCGCCTGAGGTCTCAACATTACCTGACCCTGAAATAAGCATTCCCCAAACGTGGGGTGAGATCTCTAAACTAGAAATCTTAGTAAGACAAGGGGTCCTCAAGGATCTTCCACCCCAAGCTCACTTACATGTGCAATATAAGTTTCCAAAACTATGTAGTGCAACAGATATCTATGGCATGTGTGTAATCACTATCTACTGGCCAGAGAAATGTAGGAATACGTCTATTCCCTACATGTAGTACAAGGAACACCGCTTGCACCTTACCCACAGCCTCACCCTCTTGTATGTTCTACATACTCAGGCTTACCGTATAGGTGGAACACCTCCATGCATATCAACAAGGCACTAACATATAATAGCTCAACAACATTTCCAAAACATCAAAAGCATGTAACACAGCATGCATATACCATATCCCCATGGGACATGGTGAAACCACAACATGGCTAAACCGAGGACACGAAAGCTTACCTCTAAGCTAGCTATCCAATGCCACAAGCTTAAAGTCCAATCACAGCAGATCACAATCTGATATGGACCAAATATAAATAAATAAACATGTACCACATGCATACAAATTAAAGACAACGCCTTCTCATTACGTTTTATGTCTTAAAGCTTCTAACAAAGCCACAAGCCCTTAATCACATGATTCTGGCGTAGTCCATTAAATACAGAAGTTCAACTTCATCAATCTAGGGTCCACAAACCCCCAATAGCCTACTGTATACACAGCACAACTACTGTTCTGCGAAATCCCAGAATATCTGGATATTCCTCGGGACCATATCCGGATATGCAATATCCGGATATCTCACTGTCCATATCCGGATATGCACAGATTCACATATCCGGATATCTATTCGACAAATATCCGGATATTTCACAACAGAATGCAGTTTCTGCATTTTCGTGAAGATATCCCTTAAAGGTTCCCTTTTTATCGATTTTAAACATCTAATCATGCATTTCTAGGCGTGTTCAACATTACCCAACAACAAGTTATCATCTTTTAGTCATTAAATGCATCAAGGTCCCATTTTTAAGCATTTAAACTCAAGTTAAAGGTTGGTACACATACCCCAGCTCAAAACAGAAGGAAAGGTTGCCCTTTGGAGCTCACAATCAGTCTCAAGCTACTGTCACAAGAGGATGCACGAAAATGGCTTCACAAAGGTTGGTTATTTAACACAAAGGTCACCACTTGGACTTCAAACTCATTATTTGGACTTCAAACTCATTACCGTTTTCTAGCACCAGTTCTCATTATTTAGACTTCAAACTCGTTTTACAAGTCCTACATATTATTCTAGTAATTATCATGCACTTACTTTAATTTTCTGGGATACTTTTTCGGTACGCATTTATACCGACTAGCAGAACCGGTATCTGCACTTTTCTTCCGAAAAGCGACTTTCAGCATTCTAACCCACTTATTATGATTATTAAGCCTCATAAATAATTATTAGGGTCAATTATGGACTCATTTCCTATTTTTGCATAATTAATTAATTAAATACTTTAATTAACAGTGCAGGTTCTTACACAAAAATTCAGGATAAGGAAGCTATCTGATCGGACCAGCAGAGGTTGATGTACAAAGGCTGATCCACATGCAATTCTTAGTGAAATGTTTATGTTCGGCATGTAATTGCCAACTACCCGTTCGTGGGGCAACGTTCAAATTTACAAAGCAGCATTGTGCCTTGCTTGGCTTTTATTATGGCAAGTTAGGTACTAAGTTGTCACGATGATATTGAATAGGTCGCCTTCTTATACTCTCTGCATCCATTAATTAGGATTTGGTTATGGTGGCAGTTGTTGTTGTGTGCTCACCACTACTGGGTGAGAATTGAAGTCTATCGTCCCCACAGACGATGCCTATGTTCTATCCTTGAATGATCGAGATCTCCAATCATAGACTTGTATGTTTCTATAGGATCTAGATACCCTCTCTCAGGTACCTATAGGGGAGGTACCATAGAGAATAGCGGATCATTGTGCACTATTATAACGGCATATCCAAAGGGTGGGGTGTATGCACAATGATAGCTAAGACAGAATGTTTAGAAGGTGTGTACCTGGTTGAGTTAACCCTTTATTTATAGACGCGTTACCTGCTAGGGGTGGACTTCTAGGCCTCTTAGGAATATTAGTGGTCCAATTATTAATTCATTACTGTCACGCTAGGATTAGTATTATTATTAAGGAATCTTTCCTTAATTTTCATCTTAAATGTTAGCCCTTTTTGTGCCTTTTAGAATGTGGACCTTTATGTCAGGCCCGTAACACCAATGATATAAGCCAACTGTATGAGGCATAAGATCGGCTATATAGTATATTCGGTATAAATCGATGCAACTTTGTAAAAAATGATGATTTCAAAAGTTGATGAAACGATATCCTTTCATCATTATAGATAAAAAGGGTATTAGATTAATATTGTTTTTAGAGGGAGGTTATACTTATAACATATTTTTCCTTAACTTGATTTAGATCCAATAATAAAAAATAGTTGTAAAAGGTTGTAAGAGAAAATAGGTTGTAAGTATAACCACTATCTTCTTTTATAGAGAAGAAAATTATTTACCAAAATATGTTTTCCCACTCTAAAAGTTTCCTTTTCTTGTTGGTACCTTTTTGTTGCCATTGGTTTCGGTGTTAGTCTCAATGCTTGGCTCCTTGTTGGGTATGGCTCATCCTTCCAGTCAGATGACAACCCTTCTTATTGGCGGGGTCAACAGAAAGCCAATTGGGCCTCTTATTTATTGTAATTTTACTTTTATTAGTAGTTTGTGCTTGGGTCCATAAATAATTGTTGTTAGGGTTTTTTAATTCTATTTATATTCTCCTTGTAAACCGAGTTTGTAACGAGTGGCGGTGAGGTGATATAGTATAGACAAGCTGGACGTAGCCTACATTGGGTGAACCAAGGTAAATCATCGTGTCAATCTCTTTTCTCTTTTTTATTTTATCGATGTGTGTGATTGTCAATTTTCAATATTTGGTATCAAGAGCTTTGGTTTTGCGACCGGGGTTCCTATGGCAAATTTGGGTTTTCGATTTGGGGTTTTTTCTTGGTATAAAGAAAACTACAAAATTGATGTGGAAAGGATGGCGACTGGCCAATCACAGATTGAGGTTGAAAAGTTCAAAGGAAAGGGGTTCGAGTTATGAAAATTGGAGGTGGAGGCTTTGCCCATTGACAGGGATGTGTGGTACATGATCGAAGATGAGAAGCCATTGGTACCAACAAAAACTGTCGGTGACGAAACGTCGGAGGAAGACGAGTCGAAGGAGTTGAAGGCGTGGACCAGAGACGATCGAAAGATGCAAAGCCTAATATGGTTATGTCTGGGCAGATAACGTTCTCGTGAACGTAACTTCTGAGAAGACCGCGAAGGATCTCTGGACAAAGCTGGGAAGCCTATATCAAAGCAATTTACTCATGAACAAGATGTTCCTGCGAAGAAAGCTATATAATTTGTGGATGAGCGAAAGTGATTCTTTCTCTGCTTATTTAAATAAATTTAATATTGTTTGTGTACGACTTTTATCTATAGATATAAATCTGAATGAAAAAGATAAAGCTTGCACCTGGTTGTGTTCACTGCCAAATTGTTAGGAGCACATCATTGTTTCAATCGGTATTGCCGTTAATAAACTGTCGTGCGAGACAGTTATTGCTGCCCTATTGTCTGGGGAGATGAGAAGGTAGGTTCTGAAGGTACCAGTAATGAGGCTCTGATTGTTAGAGGGAGGAGTGGTGACAGATCGAAGTCTAGTCTGAAAGGAACATCGAGGGGATGGTCAAAGTCCCGTGATAAATCTGAGTAAGGTGCTGGAGGTGAAAACAAGTTGGACACTTGAGGAGGAATTGCAAAAATAAAAGCGTAGGTCTTCTTGAGAAGCGGGATGATCCACCACCTTCTGGTTCTGGTACAAAGAAGGATGATGGAAATAGTGTGGGGGACTTGTACATGGCGTTTAATAATCATAGCGACTGCAAAGACTGGATCATTGACACTGGGGCATTGTTCCATATGACATCTCATAGGGAGTGGTTATACACTTATGAACCATATTCTGGCAGTACAATCAGAATGAGAGATTACACAAATCATGCTATCGTGGGGGTGTGGGAAGGTAAAGCTGAAGATGAATGACAAAATAGTCAACAATCTGTTGAATGTGATGCATTTTCCCGGGCTTACCAGAAATCTGATCTCAGTTGGAAGTATGGCAGATGCAGGTATTAATTGCAACAGTGATAAGTATTGTTGTAAGTTGACTCGGGGAACATTGGTGATTGTAAGAAGATAGTGTCATGGTAAATTGTGGAAATTGCAGGGCATCACAATGTTTAATGGTGAAAGCTACATAACTGAACAGGCAGAGGATGACACTGTTATGTTATGGCATAAGAGGCTGGGGCATATTGGAGGAAAAGGCTAGAGACTCTGACTTCAAAGAAGCTGGTGAGTGGAGAGTCTATATATAAAATGGCCTTGAAGCTGAGGTATATTGTATAGTATTCATTTTTTAAATTAGTGTCTATATATTAAATGTTTTGGAGAAATTACATAGTCCAGTAGGGCAGCATATTACATTGGCCAAAAATCTACCTGTGAACACCCAATTTCATCCTCTCTTTTTTAATAACAACAACATCAAATTACAGAATTTACGAAAATACATTATAAAAAATTAAAAAATCAAAAATAAAGAAATAATGATCAACAAACCATTAAAAGAAAATAAAATTAAAATTAAAAACATAGAAAAATGGTTACTGATGCAAACCACTTTCAGTGATTTTCTCTCCTTTCATTTGGAGGGTAATTTGTTCTCTCTTTCCCTCACGAACTCTAAGAATTTATTTAGATCTTTTTCTTTTTTTAAGATAAAATTTATTTTTAAGCTAAAGTTAAAAAAATAAAATAAGAAAAATCAAAAATTATTTGGTGATTACATAAAAATTTTAGCTTAAAAAGTCAAATCTCATTTCAAGAAATGCTGATAAAAGCTTAAAAAAAGCTTTTGACTTTTAACTTTTTTCTTCATTATAAAAAAGGCTATTTTTATTACAAGAACTTTTGTAAAAAAATTTTTGATCTAGTTTCTGTTTATAAGGAGAAGAGAAGCTAAAAAGAATGATCCAAACAGATACTAAAGCTAGTTGAGGAGCTATTTGTATTTTTTGTTTCTTTTTTTGGTGAGCCAACTACATAAGCATAGCGGATGAAATAAAAAAGAGGAGAAGAAGAAAGGTGTAGGGCTGATTGTGGGAGCACAAAATGAATTTTGTATTGTTGTTAACAACATAATTATTGGGTTTGAAAGGAGTAACTACTAGTGATGGGCGTGCAAGAATGTGATGAAAGGGGCCTCTAGATAATATGCTTGCTGCTTCAATCCAATAATGTATTATTCATCACCATTCATGCTTCACATATTGGAGAATAAGAAGGAATCTTCCACGTTAGCACATGTGTATCAGTTAGTTGGTTAGGAAACAAACATGTTTTTCTGTGTTTTGTTTTTCTGTTATGAAGTGTCTTTTGCATTACCTTTAGATAGACTTCACTTCTCTGATATATAAAGAGATTGAGAACTCAGATTAAGATAGATGTAAATTTTCACTGTTCATGAAATACATGAGGAATTTCATTATGGTATCAGAGCTCTAGATTGGAGCTCTGATATCGCAAGAGAGAGACACGAGTGTTCTTGGTAGTTCTTCATCATGGAGCACGAAGTTTCGAGTGCAGAGAATGAAACAAAGAAGGAAGCTTCTGCAACGCTGCAACCTTCTGGATCACATCATCAGCTACCTGATTTTCATACAAATCCATCAAATCCGTTCTTCCTACATCTGAATGAATCTCCTTCAACAGTGCCGGTTTCTCCATTACTTAATGCAAATAACTATCATACGTGGACCAGAGCAATGTCAGTGGCTCTTATTTCTAAAAATAAGATTGGATTCATCAATGGAACCATAATTCCACCGCTCGAGACAGATGCAGATTACTTCGCTTGGCAAAGATGTAACAATATGGTAGTTGCATGGATTCATGAATCAACATCACAATCTATTGTGCAATCGATCATTTGGATAGAGAACGCTCATGATGTGTGGCTGGATCTACAGAGGAAGTTTTCAAGATCAGATGTGTTTCGTGTTTCTGATCTTCAAGAAGAGATCTACAGATTACACCAGGGAGAAAAGAATGTTACTGAATATTTCACAGAATTGAAGATACTGTGTGATGAACTTGATAACCTCAAACCGCTTCCGATGTGCAAGTGCAATGTTCGTTGTTCCTGTGGTGGATATGTAAAGATGAGAGAGTATCGTGAGCGTGATCACATAATTCGGTTCCTCAAAGGTTTGAATGATCAATATTCACAAGTAAGGTCCCATATTATGCTAATTGATCCATTGCCTGATGTTACTAGAGCCTTTGTTATGATTGTTCAACAAGAAAGACAATTTCAAGGTGAAATTCGTATCTCAAATCCTACGAGCTCTTAAGCTTTCGCTGTTATGCATGGAAGAAATCCTGGTGGTTCATCTCTCAATAATTATGGTGGACGTGGTTCGTTTTCTGGATCTAGAGGAAGAGGTCGTAGTCCAAGTGGCAATTATAGTGGACATGGTTCATCTCTCAACAATTATGGTGGACGAGGCACAATAAATAAGTTGTGTACACACTGTGGAAGATCAAATCATACAGTGGACACGTGCTTCCATGTCCATGGATTTCCACCAGGATTCAGGTCCAGAAACGATATTAATCATAGTACCAACAGTGTGGTTCAAGACACCTGAAGTGAGCAGTCTGGAGTCTCATTCTCCAATGACCAATACCAGCAATTGGTAAATCTGTTAGAAAGGAACAAGTCTATTCCTAATTCACATGCCACAAATTTCACACAAGTTTCGAATATGAATACAGGTCTTATGCAGCAATCTGATATCACACAGCAACCAGGTATTTTAGATGTGCATTGGATATTGGATACAGGTGCGACTGATCATGTCACATTTATAAAATCTCATTTGATAGATTTGCAGAAAATTGAACCTGTTAGAATTAGCCTACCTAATGGGGACTGTGCCTTAGCAACATACTCTGGCAATGTTCATTTATCTCCAAAGCTTGTCTTGTATAATGTCCTTTATGTCCCAAACTTTAGAGTGAATTTGATATCAGTCACAAAACTCTTAAATATTATCTCATGTACCTTACATTTCAGTGGTTCAATGTGTCATATCCAGGAGATTCATTCCCGTGTGAGGATTGGTATAGCTGAGCAAAGAGATGGATTATATGTGATTAATACAGGAGCTGCAGCAGCTGATTACAAGACAAGTTCAGAAAGTAACTGTAAAAATATGAATAGTTGTACTTCGAATAAGGGTGGTTCCAGTCTATGGTACCAACAGCTAAGACATATATCAGATAATATGATGAAAGAGATGTCTTCTAGGTTTTCTTTTATTCCCTTTGTAAGTGTATGTCCATGTGATGCATGTCATTTTGCAAAACAAAGACAACTGACATTCTGTTCCAGTGAAACACAATCTTCAAGGATTTTTCAATTAATACATGTTGATATTTGGGGCCCTTATTATGTTTCTTCTATTGAAGGTCATAGATACTTTCTTCCATTTGTTGATGACTTATCGAGATATACTTGGATTATCCTAATGAAGTCTAAAAATGAAACTAGGACACATTTACAACACTTTGTTGCATATGTTGAAAATCAGTTTCACACTCATGTTGGTATGATCAGAAGTGATAATGGCTGTGAATTTTTAATGACTGCATTCTATTTGCAAAAAGGAATAATACATCAACGAAGTTGTGCTGAATGTCCTCAACAAAATGGAAGAGTTGAGAGAAAACATCAACATATACTCAATGTGGCACGTGCTCTATTGTTTCAATCCAAGGTTCCTGTACAATTATGGAATTATGCAATCACTCATGCTGTCCATTTGATAAACCGCACCTGTACCCCACTCCTAAACCATAAAACACCCTATGAAATGCTATATAACACACCCCCTACCTTAATACACCTAAAAATGTTTGGCTGCTTGGCTTATGCTTCAACCTTACAAAATCATCGACTAAAATTTTCCCCTAGGGCCAGAAAAGCTGTATACCTTGGACATAAAAATGGTATGAAAGGAAGTTTACTGTATGATACTATTTCTCGAGATATTTTTATGTCCAGGAATGTTATATATTATGAGCATCATTTTCCTTTCCATGAACTCACTTCTTCAATCACCACCTCTGATACATCACCTATACAGAACCCATCACTTGACTTTGACAATTACCTTCCACCTTTCTTGACCTCTCAACAAATTCCTCAACATTAAGAACATTCAAATCCAGCACCATCATTGTCCACACCCTTAACTAACTCCACACAACCAACTGAGCCTATCTCACCCTCATCCCAATTATATTCAGCCCCTGATACAGCAGTACCACAGCTTCGCAGATCCACAAGAATTAGAGCTCCTCCAAAATATCCGGATCAATATCACTATAATCCATCAAGCAATTAGCATATCAATACTTGCCAAGGTATGTCTTTCACTAAACCTCCCAAGTATCCTATGTCCAATGTTCTGTCATATAATAATTGCTCACCCTCCTACACACATTTTTGTTTAAATATATCTTCTCATATGGAACCAAGCACATACAATCAAGCTGCTAAATCTGAAGCTTGGTGCAAGGCCATGCAATCTGAGATCAATGCCTTGAATCACAATCACACTTGGACATTGGTGGATCTTCCTAAAGATAAACAACCTATTGGCTGCAAATAGGTTTATAAAATTAAATATCACTCGAATGGCTCAGTTGAACAATACAAGGCACGCCTTGTTGCCAAGGGGTTTACTCAAATAGAAGGTGTCGATTTCTTTGACACTTTCAGTCCTGTAGCTAAACTTGATTCTGTCTGAATTCTTCTTGCCATAGATGCTACCAAAGGTTGGTTTTTACATCAATTGGATGTTAACAACGCGTTTCTACATGGTGATCTTCATGAGGAGGTATATATGTTGCCACCTCCTGGTCTTCCTCTTGAGAAACCTGGTCAAGTATGCAGATTGCAGAAATCTATATATGGGCTACGTTAGGCCAGTAGGCAGTGGCATGCCAAACTGTCCTCTTTTCTTACTGATCTTGGTTATAAGCAGGCTCAAGCTGACCATTCAATCTTTTCTTTCAAGCATCACGATTCATTTACTGTTTTATTGATATATGTAGATGATATTATTCTTAGTGGGAATGACATAAGTGAAATTAATCGTGTCAAGAAACTCCTCGATGAAAGATTAAAAATCAAAAATCTTGGGGAACTTAGATATTTCCTAGGATTTGAAGTTTCTCGTTCCTCTTGCGGCATCATACTCAACCAAAGGAAATATGCTCTTGAGCTTATTTCTGATGCTGGACTTACTGCTGGAAAACCAGTATCATCACCTATGAAAGCTAATCTGAGACTTTCACGTGACAAAGGAGTTCCTCTATCAGATCCTTCTTCATATCGCCAGTTGATTGGAAGACTTTTATATTTAACTAATACAAGACCCGATATTTGTTTTGCAGTACATCATTTGAGTCAGTATGTTTCACAACCAACCGACCTTCATTATGTTGTAGCAAAACGCATTTTGCATTATCTAAAAGGATCACTTGGATGTGGATTATATTTTCCAGCACAAAATGATCTTCGGGTTCAAGCATTTGCTGATTCAGATTGGGCAACTTGCCCTGACACAAGGAAATCTACATCAGGCTTTTGTATCTTCTTGGGATCTGCTCTTGTATGTTGGCACTCGAAGAAACAGACAACAGTGAGCAGGTCTTCTTCAGAAGCTGAATATAGAGAACTTGCAAGTCTCTCTTGCGAGCTCCAATGGATTCAATTTTTGATCCAGGACCTGAATCTACCTTGGTCATGTCCTGCATCAGTTTACTGTGATAGCCGTTCAGCTATTTATCTTGCTCACAATCCCACTTTTCATCAAAGCTCTAAACATATTGAGATTGATTGCCATGTTGCTCGTGGCAAAATTCAATCTGGACTGATTCACCTACTTTCCATCACATCTGCTGCCCAACTTGCTGACATGTTCACTAAGCCACTGTCTCCAACCAATTTTCAACAAGCAATGACCAAGCTGGGGATGCATGATACACATCATCCAGCTTGTGGGGGGTATTGGAGAATAAGAAGGAATCTTCCACGTCAGCACATGTGTAACTGTATCAGTTAGTTGGTTAGGAAACAGACGTGTTTTTCTGTGTTTGGTTTTTCTGTTATGAAGTGTCTTTTGCATTACCTTTAGATAGACTTCACTTCTCTGATATATAAAGAGATTGAGAACTCAGATTAAGATAGATGTAAATTTTCACTGTTCATAAAATACATGAGGAATTTCATTATCACAAATAATGATAATTACAGATTTGTTGTATTTGGTTGCTGAAATGTGTAGATTCATATTCTGATTTGTGTTTTTTATTTTTATTTTTATTTTTTTGTAATTGATCATTTGTTTTTTTATGACCTGCTATGCTAAATGCACACAAAGACCAAAGCATTTCCAAGAAAAATTCACAATCAGATTTTATTTTATTTTTTGAAATATTTTAATCGTTTTGCGACTATTCCGATTCGAGGCGGGTTCCAAAATTAAGACTTTAAACACTTTCAAGTTCGTGGCACCAACTAAGCTATTTGGTCACAATCAGATTTCTCCTTGGGTTGTTATCGTCTCACTCCCAAATCTTCATTCTCAATAACTTCGATTTGAAAATCCATTGCCTCTATGCCAAACAACCAATGCCTTTGCCATGATTGAAACCTTTGTGCATCAAACTTCACACTTTTCAATATGTAAGACCCACAATATAATCCTAAATATGCATCTCCATCACACTATCTCCATTCACACCCACCAACATTCGTCGTGACTAAATCTCGTTATCCCACCTTTACAAAAAGACAATGCGCAGGGTTTAGTTTATTTGACAAGACGAAGAGCTTTTCGTTTCGATCGTAAAACAATTTGGATTAGGTTTTTTGGGCTTTGAAAAACATAGTTACAATAATTATGGGCTTTGGTGCAGTTGGATAGAAAAGAAAAATTGAGACTGCAAGTTGAATTAAAAAAAATAAAGTTAGTGTTGACATTTGATAAAGGGTTGATTAATTGCTGATATAAATTATGTAGATTTTATTATTATGCGCTTAATTTGAAATTCCGTGTGTTAATTTTAAATAATGTATTGTGTTAAACTTTTTTTATAATAAAAGATTATTGTTTTTTAACATTATTCAAAGTTAGTTTGGTATTGCATAATTTGAAATGTTGTTTAGTTTTTTAAGTGGTATATTGTATTAACCATTTGTATGTTTCATAAGTATAGTCGTACTATTTTGGTCTTTGTGCAATATGAATTTGGTTTTAAAATAATATTATTTTCTAAAAACATTTACAAATTCAAAAATGCCTCAATTAATCTATTTTAAAATTTCGTTAGTTCGTGTGATGATCTAATAGGTTGACTATCTGGTTTGTCATCCTCAAGTATTATGTGCTTTGTAAGAGTGTGCATATAGCTAGGCTTTTTGACCATTTTGTTTCTCATTAATTAATTAATAACTATTTTGCACCTTACCCAAAACTATTCATCAACCTGGCCTTCTTTAATTGATTAACTTTAATATTTAATCGGTTAAATGGTCAAAATATGCAAAAATGATTGACCCGAGGTTTAATTGATTAAATATTCCTCTTAATTGCTTAAATTTTGGGATATTTAATCGATTAAAACTATATTTTATCGATTAAAACTTATATAGGCTTTCTAAACTGCTGGTAAATTTTTGTGACAGAGATCACAGCTAAGTCAGGGAAATCAATTGATGTATACGCTGCAATGGACATGGGTCATTGACAAGCCTAACCTCCCAAAGACTCCACAAGTGTTTAGGAGAAGCTTGGTGCTTAGAAGAGATTACTCTAAATTGGATGCTTACTACATCACACCTATCGGGAAAAAACTCAGAACCCGCAATGAGATAGCAACAATTCTAAGAGATCATCCAGAATACAATCGTGTGTCTGTTTCTGATTTTGATTTTTCATCCCCAAAGATAATGCAAGACACTGTCCAGAGATTGTTGAGCTGAAGGATTCTGCTAACAAAAAACTTAAGATAGCCAAAGATGAGATTTGAGAAATATCATCACAAGTTTGCATGCGTTAGTAGATAGTCATTCTGATTGGTTTGTTAGATATTAATTCTAGAGGACTGTGTTAGGTAAAACTGATCAAGTTTTGTTCAAAGGGTATCTACTGTATCCTTCTATCTCTATGTACCCCTATCGTTTTGTTTCACAGCAGGCTTCTCTTTCTTTTTAAGTTGTTTTATTAACTCCATATTCTCCATTATCTCTCTATCTTTGTGTGGCATATAGATATTACCTCTCTAAGGTTTAATCGATTAAATATAAGTTTTAATCGATTAAGAGAGATATTTAATTGATTAAACCTCGGATCAACCATTTTCGTGTATTTTGACCATTTAATCGATTAAATATTGAAGTTAATCGATTAAAGAGGGACAAGTTGGTAGGTAGTTTTGGATAAGAGGAAAAATAATTATTAATTAATTAATGAGGGGCAAAAGGGTCAAAAAGTCCATATAGCTATGCTATCTTATATCTAGTACAATTGTGGATTAACTTTTAAAAATTTTAAATTTAACAAAATGATAAATCATTTTTAAAGAACGAAGTTTCTCATTGCATTAGGAAATACGTCAAAGTAAAAAAAAAAAATCGTTATGCTCAAAATAAAACTTTTACAATTTAATTTTTTATATATAAAATAATCTTATTATTTGTTCATCTCATTTTATTTGACTTAAACAAATATTTTAAAATTATTAATAATTTGTGCAATTAACTTAAGATAATGATTTTTAAATTGATGTGTTTGGAGTGAAATGAGATTAAGTTTTCCCCGTTTCCTGTGCAAAATCAAAATTCCTGAACCTTGATTATAAATTTTAAAGACCAGCTTAGAAAATAGAAAGTTCTTCAAAAAATTTCCAAACCAAATAAAATTGATGGTGAAACAATGGTTTTTATTTTTTGAATAAGTTTCAAGTCATTACACTACCTTTTGACCATGCTAACAGCCTCACACATGCAAATTTCGCACATTACGTGATTCATGACATCACGGTAGTGTATGAATATGCATAAAAACAAGGTTTTGCCAACACACTACCTAGTGATGGTTACACTCTACTCCAAAAGTAGATGCTCAAATGTACCATAGTGGTATCTTATTTTTGGGTTGACATATATTCATATACGTGTAGTGTTTGTATTGGTAAAATACAATAACACATAAATATTTGTGGTGTTTTGTGTCAACCCACAAGAATAACACTAACTCATGTTTTATGGTTAATTACATTTATGACCACAGGTTATTTATATCGTATAGTGTCATTGTTTTGTTAATATTGTTAATTGATGAAAGCAACATTCAAATACAGGTTATTTGTATCATATCATATTATATCAACCTATATAACAAGAGGATTGTGTTAGTATTGATAACCCATAAATTTGAAATTGGTGGATTACACATAGATTTTAGTTCTATTCAATGTACCCCTAGTCAAGTTGCTATATAATTCTCCTATTTTCATAGAAGTAGTAATGTCCAAGCTATACTCCATTGGTTATAGAGAAAAAAAGACTGAAAACAAAGATTGTTAGAAAAACTATTTCTCTTTTTTAATTTTATTCAACAAAAAAAAATCAAATAACAATAAGATTCTCCATGCCTTAAATAGTCAGAACAAAACAAACTGAAAATAAACTTAAAAAGCCTTAAACTATGGAATAAACCTAAAAAGCCCAAAATGACACACGCAAACACACATGGATATATCTAAGCCAATCTTAGGTGCATCATCCTCCACTACTATGAAAAGATTCAACCTCGAATTTGTTTCGTCTTCATTGCTATCAACTTCTTCAGGTGATAACCCCTGTGGCCGCTCTTTTAGTACAATATCACCAATTTATCTAATTAAGGGTAGGACTTATGAATGCAATTCTTTGATATACTTGGTATGTCCATCTGCATTTGAACTAAATTGCTTGAGGGCTAGAAATAATGTGAGTTCCAAGGGTAGTGGACAAAACTTATAGACTATCTCAAAAGGACTATTACTTGTAGTTTGGTTCAGTGATTGCATTTGCATTTCGTCATAGAAAAATCTACTTGAGGTAACATTAAGTCTTGTTGCCCCTGACTCTCTCCAATTAAACTTCTACCAAGAGTTAAATCTTTACCTCCATGGAGCACGAGGTTGCTATGCCCATAGTGCCCAAGTTCATAATTTTTCTTGCAAACTAAAGACTTCTTGAATGAATGATCATTCCCTATGGCATCTTTGGATAAAACTTCAACTTTATCAGAGATATTAGAATTTCTAGTAACTGACTTTCCGCTAACATTTTTTTCATTTTCAATGAAAGTACAATGTGAATGATGCAATTCAATATAATCTATCTTTATTTCAAAGTTTACATCCACTATGGAAGTAAGCATCTCATTCTTGCATTTTCCTCTCTATTATAATGTTGCAGACCTTTTCTCCACTGGTGCATTTAGTGTGAAAGATGTTATGCTTAAGCAACAATTTTTCTTCTGCTACAGCAACATTTAAAGCTTATTAACAATTAGGGACTCACTGAGGCTGAGTTTCAGTCTGTGAGTAAGGAGCGATCAGCAGAGCAGTGGCTGGTCAACACTGAGGTTCGTCGACGCCGTCTCAAGTTCATGCAGACGAGCCAGAACAAATTTCAGACCCAGATGATTCAGATGCTGACAAATCTCTGTGAGGCACAGGGCATAGAGCCAGCTGCATTTCAGCCTGAGGAGTACCCTCATTCTGAGGAGGAAGATGCTACAGCATTCTTTGAGAAGCGTGCTAATGAGGATGAGGCTATGGCGGCTGCCATGGGTGCGGGTACTTCGGCTGCTGCTGCTCAGCCTACTGAGGGAGAGATTGCTGATGCAACTACTGAGGCCTAGACCGTTGGAGATGCTTCCGCTATGGATGAGGACCAGGTTGCTGATGATGAGTACACTCCACTACCTGCTGATGACCCGAGATCAGATCTTCTTGCCTCTGATGAGGAGGATTCAGAGTCTCACATAGACTCCTGATTTTATTACATTTCTGTTTTTATTGTTTTATTTTGGTTTACATTGGTTACATTTTGTTATTAGTTTTCTTATGTAAATTGGTTTAGTACATTGAGATATTCACTGTTTTAACTGATGCACATTGCGATAGTACTGATGCTATTGAGTTATATATGAATGTGTTTCAGTGATCAATTGCTGTTTTAGATTTAAATTAGTTGCTGGGAACAACAACGTTTAAATCTAGGAATTGGGGTGTGATTGAATGGCATGCGGATTTCATGGAGATGTCACACAAATTGATGAGACAAAATAGGGAAACATCTCAATCTTTTTTCTTTTCTAAATTTTCTGTGTGAATTAGATTTTAGTGTAATTTAGATGTTAGTTGTGATTCAGAATTTGGATTTCAGTTTTAGTATGGAATTCCATGAGGATTTGACTGATCAGAATTTTAGATGATTGATCAAATTAAGGATACAATCTTATGCCTTGCATGCTGAGTAAAATGAAATGATTGCATGACTCATTCAATGTATAAGAGTAGAAAGATTAGTTTTGATGCATAGAGAGAAAGTCAAGCATGCACTCTGAACTGTGAGGAAAATGAGCCTATACAGAAAATTTTGTTCAGAGAGCACTTCACTGCTTGAGTAACTCTAGAACTTGCCTTGTTTCTTGTTTGAAATGGTTGATGATGTGTAGGGTAGAAATGATTGAGGCATTTCCTTCTTGAACCAGAAAGTCAAATTGCCAACCCTTAATGTTTTCGTTGCATGAAACCCTTGAGCCTAGCCTGTTGTCTATAAAACCAAGAACCACATTTATTCCAATCCTTCAGATTAAAAGTTTCAGATAAGTGATAATGGATGGAGTGTTCTGTGGGGAGGAAAGTGTTTTCTGCAATAAGTGAATGCACAAGTGTTGGAAATATAGGAAAGAAGGAAGGAAAAGAAAGAAAAAGGGTATGAGACACAAACTGTCTAGAAGAGACAGAGGGGAGTATTAAAGACACAAAGTGTCTGAAAGGAAAAGAAAGAAGAAAAAGAAAAAAATGTTCAAGACACAAAGTGTCAGGAAGAAAAGGAGGAAGAAAGGTTCAAGAAAAGCACAAGGAATGAAAAGGAAGAAAGTTGGGGGGAATTAGGAAGAATTTGATAAATACTGTGATCTCCCATCTTATCTGAATCTGATTCATTTGATCTGAACTTCCCCTTTAACATAAATCCTTACCTCTAGTCAAGCCACATACCAAGCCTCATTACTAATCACACCAAGACCTTTTTGATCTTCCTTATAGATCATTGTTACTGTGGAAAGTCAGAAGATGGGCAAGCCTATGGCAGTTTAAGTGCAGTGAAGAGTGAGTGATAAGTGCATCCTTAAACACTAGTGTGCAAGAGAGTTAAATTCTCACAATTTTTGAGAAGTTCCTAGTGAGGGGTTGTTGTTGTTTGGAAGTCTCTGTATATCATCTTTACTGATCTGTTGAAAAGTCACATATGATGTTGGGAAAATCATAGGAAATAAGAGATTGCATGGTTATAAGCTTGTATCATGAAATGTGATCTTTTGTTAATTGAAGTCCATCCTCATGAGTTTCATCTGTAAAGAAACTTAAATCCTTCTCTGTTGTAAGTTCATTATTGAGGACAACAATGTCCAAATCTGGGAATTGTGATAAACCTCTAGTTCATCAGGTTTTTAAGCATGAATTAGTATCAATTTGTGTGATTAAATGGATGGAAAAGAGGTTAATATCCTAGAAAGCCTTAAAGTACAAGTTCTGAAAGCTTTGTTGAAATCTACATTATTTTTGTAGGGAAATGAAGCTCAAAGAAGCAAATGAGAGAAGGAAGAAGATTCTGAAGAGTGGAAATTGCCAAGTGTTGAGCGATAAAATGTCCAAGGAGAACGTTTTAGCGCGCTGCTGCATAAAAAGCCAAAAGTTGCTGGTGTCGAGTGCTAAAATGTCCGATGTAAAGGTTTTAGCGCCTTGATGTTGGAAAAGACTCTGGTCTTGAACGCTAAAACGTCTTATGCAAGGGTTTTAGCGTTCTGATGTGCAAAAATGTTCTGGTCTTGAGCGCTAAAACGTTCAAGGAGAATGTTTTAGTGCTGAAGACAGTTAAAAGCAGTTGAGCTTCCGTCAAAGTTGAGCGCTAAAATGTCCAACAGAGAACGTTTTAGCGCCCAAGTCAGTTTTTGGCTGTTATTCAGTTGCATTTGGTGACTCTATAAAAGGGCAAGTGCCTTCATTTTCTGGAGATCCTATCTCAGATCCTCTGATCTGACTTTTCACTTTCTCTGACTTTCCAAATTCTTAGGATTAGTTCTTGTAGTAGTTAGTACATTTTATGTAATTGTACTTGAAGATTGAAGACTCAACTATCATGACAATGGAGTTTGATCTTTCTTCTTCTCCTGTTTACTCTTTAATTATGTCTGAGTAGAGTCCTTTGTAGTCTGATTCAATGGAACTCAAGTGTGAATTTATGAATGGTTAATTGATTATTTTGTTTATTTATTATGTGATGATATGAAGTTGTCTTTATTAATTCTTTCTATCAAAGGAATAGTGTAGAACATGGATGTTTACATTGTTTCTGTAATTGACAACTTCATCATCAGTGTTCTAGTAGTCAAGGGATTGATGCTAGGATTCTTATGTGATCTTAAGATCTTAGTTTTTAATGCATGTATTAAGAAGGGAATCACCAAGGGATTGGGGTTTCTGATTCATGTATCAATCAGGATAGTAAGGGATTACATCTTGATCATAAGAAAAAGGTTGATCAACATCATATAGTAGATAATTCATTATAGGAATTGATTCATACATAAGTTCATGCTTGAGGGAAATTGATGTCTGACTACTTGTTTAATTTATAATTCGCATTTTATTTGTTTATCAAGTCTTAAGTCAATTCAATTTAATTTCTGGTGACAAGAAATCAATGCAATCAAAAATCTTTTGTTTGACTCAACTTAGGTATATATGGTTAGTCAGTGTTTGAACACAAATCCTCGTGGGAACGATCTTTACTCTTCATTTTATTACTTGTGTGACTAGTACACTTGCTAAATACACAACAATATGTTAGAATTTTCGTTGTAACAGTTTCTTCATCTTATTCCAACTCTTGATCTTCGCTTTCCTTTCTCTAGTTTGTTGCTTCTTAATGTGTTCCCACCAAATCGAGGCATGCTTCCTCTGTTTGATAGCAACTAATTTGACCTTATGGTCTTTTGTAAAGTCTTTGATGTCAAAGACCCTTTCAATAGTATGCAACTAATCAATAAACTCATTTGGATGAGTGGCGCCCTCGAATTCTGAGATCTCAATCTTCATCCCAATATTGTAAAAAAAAAAGATTAATTGGCAAGTCGCCTTCGTTCTTGTCGCTCCTAGTTCCAAAATAGGTTTTCGTTCTTTTCTTCCTCATGAGACGATCTTTCAGACTTCTTTCCTTTATTTGACTCGTTCAACTGCGTTAGGGAAAACATTTGTTTGAGCTCTTGAATTCGCCTATCTTTTTTCTCCAACGCAGTATTTCTCACGTCAATATGTGGTTGCTCGTCATCGTTGTTAGGGTTGTTACTGTAACATCCCGAGCGCTGACGAGGGCGGGGAGTGATTGCCGGTGCAAAGAGGCACGGACAAGGAGCGGCTCCTAACAGGCTTCCAGCGGGGGGTTACATGCATGAATGAATCGAATCGACACCCAAAAGAGAGGAATTCCAAAGGCTGTGCAGGTATAAGACTGCACAGTTTGGGATAGCTTATAAGAATTAATTGGTACTACCTATGCTAACAAGATGTATCTGCTTTTCGGTAGTCCGGATCGGAAGAACTCCACAGTTAAGCTTGCTTGACTTGGAGCAATTCTGGGATGGGTGACCTCCTGGGAAGTTTTCCCGAGAAGTGTGCGAGTGAGGAAAAAGCACACTGAAAAGTCTCGTGTTAGTATGTTGGGATAGTCATTGATTCTTGAAGCGGTCGGGCGTTACAAGTGGTATCAGAGCAGGGCCTCTAATCTAGTATGTGTGGTTCGAGGACGAACCAGGCGGAAGCTGGTGGGCATGTAACATCCTGAGCGCTGACGAAGGCGGGGAGTGATCGCCGGTGCAAAGAGGCACGGACAAGGAGCGGCTCCTGATAGGCTTCTAGCGGGGGGTTACATGCATGAATGAATCGAATCGATACCCGAAAGAAAGGGTTTCCAAAGGCTGTGCAGGTATAAGACTGCACAGTTTGGGATAGCTTATAAGAATTAATTGGTACTATCTATGCTAACAAGATGCATCTGCTTTTCGGTAGCCCAGATCGGAAGAACTTCACAGTTAAGCGTGCTTGACTTAGAGCAATTCTGGGATGGGTGACCTCCTGGGAAGTTTTCCCGGGAAGTGTGCGAGTAAGGAAAAAGCACACTGAAAAGTCTTGTGTTAGTATGTGGGGATAGTCATTGATTCTTGAAGCGGTCGGGCATTACAGTTACCATGTTCTTTACCACCACTGCCTCGACCTCGCCGTCTATGATCCTGAACCCTCCCACCGTTGTTTTGTTCAGCAATTTATATGACTACTAGAGCTCTGATTACTAAGTAATGCTGAAGCAGTACCCCATTGGCTAAACATAAAGAAAGACCGAACACAAGGATTGAGAGAAAAACTATTTCTATTGAGAACACTATCCATGTTTCATGCTTTCTGTTATTCTTTTTTCCTTTTCAGTTGTTGATATAACAATAAATGCTCTCTTTACATTTAGAGTACAAGTAATAAAATTCATTCTTTACATTTATCCAACGTCATGTTCTAATATGGTATCAGATGAAATTCTTCGACCTTATTTCTTCCCTCCACGACTTGAGGGAATAAAAACACTAATCCCTCTTCATCGTATTCCTCCGCTTCTCACATCGGTTCCCTTTCTTCTCTTATGGATGATTCTGGCAATCCTTTTTATCTTCAAAATGGCGATCATGCCGGTCTCATTCTTGTTAGCCATTCCCTCATTGGCCCCAATTTCAATTCCTGGAGTAGGGCCATGCTCATTTCCCTCATATCTAAGAACAAGGCGTGTTTCATTAATGGTAGTCTCACTCACCCTGATTCCTCTGATCTGTTGTTCGCTGCTTGGACTCGCTACAACTCTATGGTGATCTCCTGGCTCCTCAATTCTATTTCTAAGGAGATTGCTAATAGTCTTACATACTTCTCCATTGCCTATGATTTATGAGATGACTTTCACACTCGCTTTCATCAAGCAAATGGTACACAGATTTTTCAACTCAAGCAGCAAATCTCATTGCTACATCAACGGGCTCTTGATATGAATACCTATTATACCAAGTTAAAGATTCTTTGGGATGAACTCCAGGATTATTTTTCCATTGTTTCCTACACTTGTGGTGGCCTTCAAGCTATCTCTGCCTCCGAGCAACACAATTATGCTATGCAGTTTTTAATGGGCTTGAATGAATATTTTTCCTCCATTCGTGCTCAGATTCTTCTTATGGTAGAGCCTCTACCTTCTTTACCCGTGTTTTCTCTCTGGTTCTACAAGAAGAGCGCCAGCGTCAGAAGGCTTGGATTTCAAGGAGACTTTTTTCCTATTGCCAAAATAACAACAATGCACCTGCTGCTTGCCCTTGTTGCGGTTCATAATTTGCATTTAATTCAATTAGATATCAATAATTCTTTTTAACATGGAGATCTTTCTGAAGAGTTTACATGGTTTTTTACCTTGTTATCCTAAACAGATGGGGTGTTTTCCACTGAATGCTAAATGGGCCTCCTGCCAATGGTTTGGCAAGTTCTCTTCAACTCTTTCCTCTTTTGGTTTTTCTCATTCTCATTCTCTTCCTCATTCTTAGTGATTCTTTTATAGCTATTTTAAGGTATGTTGATGACATACTCGTGGCTTCTAATAATATTAATTAGGTTCACCACTTCACCTCCCTTATAGACAACAAGTTCAAGTTAAAAAATCTGGGTGCCTTGAAGTACTTCTTGGGTATTGAAGTGGCTCGTTCATCTATTGGGATATCCATCTGTCAGAGCCACTACATTATGTAAATTTTATACGATGCTGGTTATCTTGGCAGCAAGCCCAAATATACACCTATGGAACCGAATCTTAAGCTCTTTTCTATTGCAGGTGATTTTCTTCCTTATGCAACTAAGCATAGAAGGCTAATTAGTCGCTTACTTTACTTAACCGTCACTAGGCCTGATATTTTTTTTGCTATTAATCATCTTAGTCAGTTTATGCCTGCTCTCATAGTTCCTCACCTTCATGTTGTTCACAAAGTTCTGGCCTACTTAAAAGACACTACTAGTCAAGGTTTATTATTTTCCTCATCTTCCAGTATTCAGTTATATGTTTTTTCTGATTCAGATTGGTCCTCATGTCTTGATACTCGCAAATCCATATCTAGTTTTTGTGTTTTCATAGGAAATTCTCTCATTGGTTGAAAATCCAAGAAGCAATCCACTGTCTCCAGGTCTTCAGCTGAAGTCGAATATCGTTCCATGGAAAATATGACTTATGAGCTTATTCAACATTCGTCATCTTGCTGCTAACTTATTTTGTGATAACACTGTTGCTCTCCATATCGCTGCCTATCTTGTTTTTATGAGAGAACTAAGCACATCAAAATTGATTGCCACTTGATTCGAGAATAAATTGTCAAAGGCTGTCTTCAGACTTTTCCCATTGCTTCTGGTTATCAGTTGGCTGACATCCTTACTAAAGCTCTTCATCCTGCCCAAATTTCCTCACTGCTTTCCAAGATGAAAGTGCATAATATCCACTAGGGGTGAAAGTGGGGCTGGGCTGGGCCAAGCTTTGCCTCGAAAAGCCCAAACTTATGCCCAAAAAATTTCAATTTGGTCTGGCCCTAGTCTAGTACGAGTCTAACTGTTAGCCTGGCTTGACCCGTTTATAAAAAAACAAAATGCCTGGCCTAGCCCGTTAGCCTGTTAATTTTTAACTTCCAAGCAGGACCATGAATCAACATCACAAAATACTTAAATTTTGTTGCTAAACCAAAAATCACAATTTCAACGTCCAAACATAATCATGAATCACAACAAAACTCATCACAATCTGCATTTAAGTCACTTTCAAAAGCAAAATGCTTAAGCTAAATAACATATATTTCATGAGATCCAACAAACAAATCCACACTATGTAAATTAAAATAACTACATGAATCCAACAAACACATCATGATGCTTGTAGTAAGTATATCCTCCCCCAAAAATATTTTAATATTTTCATATACAAAATCTAACATGCGTAGATGTTGGTTCCTCCTACATAAGAAATAAAGCCAGATTTATATTAAATAATAATCGAGTATATTAAGTTATAAATAATTATAATTGATTAAATTTATATCTTTTATTTTTTCTTCAAGGCATACTTATTCTATTTTATTTAAAATAAATAGTACAAGATAGGCCGGCCTGTAGGCTTATAGGCTAAGCCTTGTGAAAGTGGGTCTATAGTATATTTATTAAACAAATTTTTTCAAGGCCCAAACCCAACCTACTTTATGAAATATATTAGGTCAAATCTGACCTGATGTAGGTTGAGTTGTAGGCCCTTATAGGCCGGCGTGTTCATTTTATATCTTTTTGTAGTCAGTCATTTTGTTGCAGCCTATATTGGCTTTCTGTTGTGAGCATTATCCACGTTTCGTGCTTTTTGATATTCTTTTTTACCTTTTTTGTTGTTGATATAAAAAGGGATGCTGTATGTACATTTGGAATACAAGTAATAAAATTCATTATTTACATTTATCCAACGTCATATTCTAATATCACTTTTAAAGTTTATTTATTTATAACTTACCTCCCATAAATTTGGATTTGAACTAATTAAGGGAAAATTTAGCATTAAAATAACTTCAAAGCACACTATAAGGGGCTCAATGATACGAATTCAAAAAAGTTGATAAAGGACTGTCCTTTATAGAATGAAATATATATTTTTTCTATGAGAAAAATATTTTTGCATCAACTTGCAGAAATAATTTCGGCAATTACTCTCACATCAACAGTTAGTGCTTTTTTATTTTAAAAAATTAGTGGGTTTAAAATTTTATCTCTATAGCATAGACTTATTTTTTGCATTAACTGTAGAAACATAATGCTCTTTTCCTAATAATAGTAATTGATTATGTTAACTAGGGGTGTTAACGGGCCGAGCTGAGCTTTGGTCTTAAAAGACTAAGCCTGTGTTTAAATGTGTCAGCCTAACCAAGCATGTTACCTGTTATGAATATAATTTCAGCCTGTGGTCTGTCTTATTTACAAAAAATAAAAGTCTAGTTTAGCCTGTTTAAAAAAAATAAGACGTGTTATCAAAAAAAAAAAAAAAAATAAGACGACAAAAATTTATCTAAACAAAATATACAATCAACAACACTAGTAATTCCATAAATATTCATAAATTTAATGTATATCCAAACAACATAATATAAAATAAAATTATTCAAAAAGTCTGTTTAATTAATAAAATGGGATGAAATGGATTGAGGAGAAAGAGCTATCACAAGTAGTATAAAAAATATAAAATAAAAATAAAACTTAATATATTAGGCCAGCCTGAGAGACTTTAAGGCCGAGCTTTTGAAATGGAGCCTGAGGCTTTTTTATTAAACGAGCTTTTATACAAGTTCAAGCCTGGTTCCAACAATCAATTTTAGTCATGTAAGCTCAGATTTCACGAGCCGAGCCAAAGACCGCTGACTTGTTTAGCACCCCTAATGTTGACATATCATAGTTGGTGATTCCAATTAAACGAATCTAGAGCAGTGGATTGAACGAAATGAAATGCGCCTTTGTGGACTTAGCCTTCCATACAATTTCATATAAGAAAGTAAAAAAACAAAGCAATTAAACTCTCTAAACATACTACCAAAAAGTGTAATTTATTTTTCTTAATTATGCGGAAAAAAAAGGTTCACACTATTCCACCATAGGCAGGATAACTTGGATTATTAACTCGTTGTCGGATTAAATTATTATAATAAAATATAGACGGCGTTGAAAAGCATATATTTTCTTATTGTTTTGTTGTCTATTAGTTCATTATTTATTATAAGTTTTAGTAAGGATTGAATTTTAAATGTGTTTGGATGTCATATATAAATTAATTAGTAAATAATTACAACAACTTGTATCTAAATTCTTAAATAAACATTAAATCTTTTTAAAGAAGTGCATCACTAGATTATTTACATAGTATTAATTACAATTTTATCAACAATTTATTCAATTAATTAAACCACTTACAGAAATGATACGGTTAATCATTTATTTAACTGAATTAACTATTATTTTTCTAGGTCACTTACAAAATACAAAACCTTTTAGGGAGCGTTTGATTGAGGAGAAATTTTTTGAATACTAAGAAAATGTAATTGATAGGGAAATGGTTGAAAAGTGAGTTTGATAGGAAAATGTAAAAAAAAGTTGTTTGATTAAAAAAAAATTATGTTTAGTTGAAAGTGAAATATTAGTAGGAAAATAGGATTCAATTACCACAACACCCCTTTGCTTATTTGGTATTTATATGAAAGAAAGAGAAAAGAGACCCAACTATAGGGCATTTTTGTCATTGCAAATTGAGCTCTTTTTAGTTGCCGAGCTAAATCTCAAAAACCACTGTTTCATGTGGTTTTTCAAAAAAGTGTTTTCTATCTATTTTGCAAATGAATTGCAATGGATGGGGAAACAATTTTGACGGTAAAATTTGTTAAACACTTGCACCAAACATGGTTAAATAGAAATCCCAATAAAAGTTGCCTAGCTATCCATATTAAAAACTCTTACCAAACACCCATTAGGGGTATCATAGATTTCCCAAAAGAGAAAAGGCGTCAATATACCATCAAAGAAAAAAAATTCACTGGTCCTATTCCATATGGTTCTTCCATTAAATTAGTGACACTTGTATAATTTTTTTTTTTTACTCTTTTCTCTCTCTTCTCTCTTGAGTAATTGTCACATTTTTATTAGTGTAGACCACTGAAAAATTGGTGCTTTAAAAGACCAAAAGTCTTCTCCCATAAAAAAAATTAATGTAGAAATAAGTGAATTGCTTGATATGATTTGAGAGTTGCAATTTTTGAAAAGGGTATAGAAATTTAAGGGTGCGATATTTCTTGTGTTAGAGGCAATAAAATTATTCTTTATATACATATAAAAATACATGAAATTCATGTATAGCAATGTGAAAAGAAAAAAAATATATAGATCCCACATATTTTTATATTGTACAAGAAATAAGTATATTTCTTATAATATGAGAGATATTAAATTTAAATTTTAAATTCAAAATTAAATTAGTCAAATCTATTAAGACTTTGAACACCTATTGATTTCTAAAAAAAAGTTTAGTCAAACTTTCTCCATAGAAGTGATAAGGATTGGTTTAAATTTCGAATGAGATAGTTATTGCAGCAGCCGGTAGTTGAGAAATTTTTAAAAAAAATATTTATTTAAAAATTAAATAAACGAACTTACGCTCTTTATCCAGACAACTGGGTAGTTTGCCTGGGCCCAGCATTACTAGGCCAGTGGGTATCGGTTCCTAATTTCCTTCTAACTAAAGCAGAAAGAATTTAATGCAAATGGAGCAATGTTATTAAACTCGAATTGGTGATTGATTCGGTCAGATATTGAGTCAGTGGATCACTAGTTCAATCATATGAATTATATATGTATATAAATTTATTTTTTATACTTAATTATATAATAAATATTTTAAAATGTGCAGGTGTTCTAAGAACCAAATGTAACTTAGTGGTAAATACTACAATTTATATCTTCACAACAAGGATTGATGCAATTTTTAAATAATTCTATTAAATGATATGATATATATATATATATATATATATAAATAGTGCATATTAACCAACAAACAAACTCAGCCTAGTAGTAAGTTGTTGTTTGGCTTATTTAAGAGACTCAAGTTTGAATTCTCGTGGCTGCAACTTTGGAATTATTTTTTCCAATACCGGTTGATGGGTTGGTTTATGGGCCAACCGGTCCGACCGGGGGCCGGTTTTCTTAACACTGCTATTGACAGCATATTTTAGTTTTTTTTTTCTTTTTTCTTTTTTCTTTTTTTTTGGTGAACAACAGCATATTTTAGTTGTTTGTATACGTAAACTGGATAAGTTTCATGTGGTTATATCTTTTTTTTTTTGTAAATATGTGGTTATATCCTTTGATCTATTAGTAATATGATGTTGTTACGTGAGAGAATTTTAATTATTTATAAATAAATCAATGATTATAATTTTGTTACTTCACGTATTAATATTTTTTTTCATTTCTCATTACCATTAATTTACTTATGAATAATTAAAATCTTCTCACTTGATATTGTTATGTTAATTAATATATGAGAAGATCAATTCTTATTTTCCATACCTCTCTTTCATGAAATATGAGAACTGAGCTAAACACTCCTTAAAATGGAATTTTTTTTTATAAAACAGAAAAAAAGATATTTTCTTTATTGTAGAAGCTTATGGACTTTTTTAGTTTTTATTTTTCTATTTTTATCAATTATGTGGAAAACCTTTTTCTTTATTTCGTAGCCTAATTTTTCACTTCATTCATTGCTCTAATCAACAACAATCTATCTATTGTGACAACATCATCTTTCATTAATTTTAGCGATGACCTCGTATTCAGTCAAAGATAACTCAAAATATTTTATGAATCAAACATCTCAGATTTATTTAAAGTAAATTAATTATTGAAGAACTTATTTTTAATTTTAGTTTTTATATAATTTCTAAATTAAAATAATTGCCAAACAAACTTTATGGAGTATATATCGACACAATTAAAACAAAATCTTAAGTCAATTTAAGCCTTTTAGGTGATTCCAACCAACATGGCATTTATGAGACCCCCTCATAATAAAGATTCATATCCACAATACACGGGACTATAGTGTTGGGGAAACTAAAAAATCTTTATTATAGAGTTTTGCTGGCAGACTAAGGTATCTCTCAGTTGCCATGGAAAACGGTGTGGGAATAGAAGAGACAGTGAGAGAGTTGAGGCAATACTTCAAAACTGGAAAAACCAAAAGTGTGACATGGAGGAAAAACCAGCTCAAAGCTCTCCTTGACCTTCTTCATCACAATGAAGATGCTATGTTTAAGGCTCTCCACCAAGATCTTGGGAAGCACCCTGTTGAAGCTTACCGTGACGAGGTTATCATTAAAATGCACCAATTTCTTTCTTATTTTAGAAACACAGTTTCAAGCTGATTTATCCCATATATACTTTCCAGCATATAAATTTTATATATATATATATATATATAATGGCTATTGTTGTACTATTACTAATCCTTTTTCTTTATATATATCATTTTTCTTCTTTTTTTGGTAAACCAAAATTTCTTTTTTCTTTATATACACATACACACTGACACACACACCACACAAACATACGGGAAAAGTATTTCATTCAGTCTTTCACTAGAAATAAAGTTATTTCTAGTAAATTCAAAATAATACCGTTTTGGATTATAAAATTAAAAAATTATAATTATAAAGGATAAAATAATCTGTAATAAATTAAAATTATAAAAATACTTTGATTTCCGTCCTAAAACAATATCATTTTAGATTTATCGGAGATAATTTATCTCCATTGACAAGAGAAAGCCTTTCCCTATATATATATATATATATATATATATATATATATATATATATATATTATCCCCTTCAAATTGTATTACTGAGTCCTTGACTGCTTGATTACTTTTTTTTGTAGATTGGAGGGGTAGAAAAATCAGCCAACAACGCTTTGAGCAGCGTTGAAAAATGGATGGCACCAAAAAAGGCAGGTTCTTTTAATTCCTTTAAAAATAAAAAAATACCCTTTCCTACATTTTAACTATTATTCTTATTTTTTTGTGCTTAGCTTGAAAATAACATATAATCTGAATTTCAGCTCTTATCATCATAAGGTCAGAAATTGCTTAATATGTGAATTCAAGATAGCATTGAGGTGTGGAATTTTGTATGGAAACTCGATCCGGAAGTAAATGTAACGGTGCATAAAGTAGTGTGAGCTTTATATATATTTGGGAAAATTTCATAAACCCCAGGGGTTTGTTTCTAAATCATTTTACTCCTAAAGTATTATTTTTTTTTTTATAACATAAAGTATTATTTTATCATCTACATTCATAATCAATTACCCCCTCTACTTCTTTTCCATCCAAATTTAACTAGGGGAATGATATTATAACAACTAAGTTGTGTTACTACCAATCAATCTCACCGTTAGATTGATTATGTTGATCCAACGGTTATATTTATTTCCATCTTTGTATGGTCATGTTTTCACAAATTTAATTCTTTTACTTTAAATATGGAGAATCATAACCATACAAAGATGAAAATAAATATAACCGTTGGATCAACATAATCGATCTAACGGTGAGATTGATTGGTAGTAATATGGTGGTAAAACAACTTTGTTGTTACAATATCCTTCTCCATTTAACTAATGGTGTTAAAGTTTAAACAAAATTCAAAAACAATTAAAAATAAAATAAAAAAAGCCAAAATCTATGCAGGTTACCCCCTAAGTATGTGTCACCTATTCGGAAATTCCCGGATCTACGTTTATTTTCAACTCCCCGAAGCATTTCGTCGCTTACTACGCAACATATTAAGCTCGTAAAAAGAAATAAATTTTAGTTTTGATCAATTATGTAATTCTATTCTGTATTCACTAATTTTGAATTTTGTATCAAAAAGAATATTCATTTAATAATCCATTTTTTCAAAAAAAACAAAAAAAAAAAATTATTAAATTTGATTATGAATCAATTCTTATGGTGAGTCTCGAAAAACTTAATCACTTCTTCCATATGATTTCTGTAAAATCCCTACATTGCATATGTAGATAGTCGGAATACAGGTAGGTGTTTAAGATGAAAACAGCAACCAAAACAAACTGCATACAAAATTCACTTACTTCGACATAACCAAAAAACCCAAAGCTCATGTCGCCAGCAGGGAACCCCATTGCAATGATGTTTTCTGTGATATATGTCATATCTAAATCAAAACCTCCTTCCTGAAAAAAGTAGCCAAAAACTTTGCTGAGAAGAGAACATAGTCATATACTCATACAACTCAATATGAAACAAAGAAATATGAAAATCAAAGTCAATCTACTCCCAAGTCACAACAATAATTATGAAATGAAATTTCTAATAGCTTTTCTCAACTGAAGAGGCTAGAAAGTTCATCATACAGAACAATTAATTATATGACAAGATTTAACAGAGAGTAGGAAAATGTCTGCAAACTTCAGGTCTTTATAAACTTAATACCAGCAATGAAGTTTGCTCTAGAGAACCAGAAAACAAAAAACACTGCTTAGTCCAACTTTGTTTCTGCATTAGATAATAATTGTCACATGGCAAAAGTTATCTGCAAATAATCTCTAAATATAAGCTTCACCCTTTTATTAAGGAAAGGGAAGGCAACAAAGAACCAGGATTAAAGCAATCATCCCAATAGAAGAAACACTATATTGTTCAAATGAGGCAGCATTACACAAAGTAAATTAGATTGAACAAGAACAACAGTTGGTATCTGGGTTTTTTTTTTTTTTTTTAGAAACAACATGTCGTTCCTTAACATGCATAGATTTTGACTTTTTTTTTTTTTTTAATTTTTAACAGTTTTTGAATTTTGTTTAAACTTTAACAATGTTAGTTTAAATTTGGATGAAAAACAAGAGGAGGGGGGTAATTGATTATGAATCAAAGCAAGGGGTAAATGATAAAAAAATACTTTAGGGGGGGTAAATGATTTAGAAGCAAACCCCAAGGGGGTTTATGAAGTTTTCCCTATATATTTTTGAAATGGTTGATTGTGTTCCATTACTCTATTCATGTATTCACATCCTTTCATTTTGACTATATTGCATAATGATTCATTGATCATTGTTCTTGTTTCAGCTGCTTCTTCCTGACAATTCTGGTTAGGACTTGTGTCATCTATTAACTTTTTTTATTGTGTTGCGGCTATTTTTGCAGTGTAATGTACCTTTGCTTTTCTTCCCAGCTAAAGGAGAACTGTTGTCAGAACCACTTGGTGTGGTTCTCATATTTTCTTCTTGGAATTTCCCAATCAGTGAGTCTAATAATTTCCTAGCCAACCTATCTTGTTGATATACACTTGTTACTGTTAGGTTTTGGAATTATTCATGAATTAGTTTCTATACTCTTCATATAATGCAGATACATTTGCTAAAGACTTTTTCATGTACATCTCTTCATTTTTATTACAAAATCTTGACAGATAATATTTAGTATTATTTAAGGGAATAGTACAAAGAGTGGTAAGCCTTTCTGCATTTATGAAATTATCAATGGTAAAAAATTAAGGTACTATCTGTGTAACACCAGGAGCATACTTAATATAAGCTCAAGAATGCTTCAATTATTGTCATACTTTGGTGTTTAAAAATTAATAGCGAAAAAGTTAATGTAGTTACTGTATGCAGTGGTGGCATTGGATCCATTAATTGGGGCAATATCTGCTGGAAATGTTGTAGTGATAAAACCTTCAGAGCAAGCTCCAGCATGCTCTTCTTTTCTTGCCAATACAATTCCTCGCTACTTGGACTCTAATGCCATCAAGGTGATCGAGGGTGGAGCAGATGTATGTGGACAACTACTGCTACAGAAATGGGACAAAATATTCTTCACTGGTATTATTTTCAGTAACAGGCAACTTCATTTCACTAAATTGGGATATATATACATATGTAAATTTAATTTGATTAGTGAGAGTGTTAGACGGGTCAACGCTACGCTACAATAACTCTAACAAATAGGTCTGACACTATGTCTCAACCCAAAATATTAAAGATTGAGTTCATGGGTCCTCTCATTTATATGAACTTTACTTAGTCTTTTACCAACCAATATGGAACTTCATCACACTTTGAACACTCCAACACCGAGGAATCTTTTCCTTTTACTTGGTGGTTTGCTTATAATCTCATTGATGTGCAAAACGAAATATAATCCTATGAAAACAAGTCCAAACTGAACTCTGGTTCT
The DNA here is from genome assembly GCF_033153095.1 of Gastrolobium bilobum. Classification (NCBI taxonomy): domain Eukaryota; kingdom Viridiplantae; phylum Streptophyta; class Magnoliopsida; order Fabales; family Fabaceae; genus Gastrolobium; species Gastrolobium bilobum. The sequence goes on along the minus strand of NW_026896718.1, from coordinate 162,883 downwards.
AGAATTACATCTCCATGGTGTATGACATTTTTTTCAGGAAGTCCACGTGTGGCAAACATAGTCATGTCTGCTGCTGCAAAGAATTTAACTCCTGTTACTCTAGAGCTGGGTGGAAAATGCCCTGCCATACTTGATTCCCTTTCCAATCATTCAGATTTGAAGGTAGTTTACATATGAGTTGTATTATACTTGCCATATTCAAAGTTCAAGGTCTAATTTAATTTTCTTTTCTGTACATTTGTGAGCATTAAGACTGCAGTGAAAAGAATTGTAGGAGCGAAGTGGGGATCTTGCGGCGGACAAGCATGTATAGGAATAGACTATGTGCTTGTTGAGCAGAAGTTCTCATCTGTTCTGGTATTCATTACACATCACAAGCTGCTATTTACACTAATGTTTTATTTTCTAATAGTAAGTTGTTGGTTGGTTTTCTTCTAGATAGAACTATCGAAGAGTATACTCAGAAAATTTTATGGTGACAACCCAGTAGAGTCAAAGGCCATTTCGAGAATAGTAAACAAGCAGCATTTTGAGAGATTATGCAATCTTCTTAAAGATCCTCTTGTTGCGGCTTCCATTGTTCATGGTGGTTCAGTTGATGAAGAAAACCTGTAATAGTAGTCTCTTCCTATATCTGCTACTTCTAATCTATGTTGTTCTGTTAAGTTTAGAATGTGATTTCTGCCTGCAGGTATATTGATGAATTGATAGTAGTCAAATTAGTTTAATTCATCAATTTCTTAACAACCTTTTCAGGTTCGTTGAGCCAACAATCTTGTTAGATCCTCCACTAGACGCTCAGATAATGACTGAAGAAATCTTTGGCCCACTGCTTCCAGTGATCACAGTGAGAATGAACAATCCCATTTTATGTCGTCAATTATCACATATATTATGTCATTGTCTCATTGAACTTTTAACTTGCCATCGTTACAGACGAATAAAATTCAGGAAAGTATTGAATTTATAAACTCAAGGCCGAAACCTCTTGCCATATATGCCTTCACCAAAGATGAAACTTTGAAGAGAAGGATTCTATCAGAAACCTCCTCAGGAAGTGTCACATTTAATGACACATTGATTCAAGTACTTCTTTTTTATCTTCTTTTTCTTCCCCTTCTTTTTTTATCTAGCAAAGTATAACTTAAGAGAAATATGGTCTAATTAATAGTGTCATTCTATGTGCAGTTTTTATGTGATACGCTACCATTTGGAGGTGTTGGCCAGAGTGGTTGTGGAAGGTACCATGGGAAGTACTCATTTGACACTTTCAGCCATGAGAAAGCTGTAATGCATGGAAACCTTTCCATTGAAATTGAGCCAAGGTACCCTCCTTGGAGTAAATTCAAGCTAGAGTTTATCAGATTGGCATACAGATTCAACTACTTTGGACTATTGCTGCACATGCTGGGCTTGAAAAGATACAACTAGATCAATCCCTCGAGAATATCTTTAGTACATCAGATGTACCAAACTCGGTACATATTTTTCCCAAATTTGAAAAATTTTGTAATGTGGCTAGAAATAAAAAAAATTTAAAAGTGATGAATTTTTTTTCAAATTTGGAAAAAAGATGTACCGAGTTCGATGTATCTGATGTACCAAAGATATTCTCCAATCCCTCAGCTACGGTGCCTATCTATCCTCAAATTGATGTTGACTCAAAACGCATTAGGCTTTAATGTGACTGAATGAATATGAGTGGTGGAAAAATAGGAACAAAGGTTTTCATTATCTTTCTGTTATGTTACCCTGTTTGCAAAAGTTGCACATGTAGTGAATATCAACTTGACAACCTTTCTATCTATTATTTTTCTTGCTAATAATAGGATGTTTCTATATCAAATGTCCAAACAATGTCAAACATTCGTAATTTTAATTTCTTCTCTCGGCCATATTCAGAACAGGAACGTTGCCAAATAGTGGACGACACCACCTGATAATTTTCTTAAAATTAATATGATGTTGTGGTTTTTTTGTCGAGGATTATTCATTCCGAGTTGGTACCGTGATTAGGGACAAATTTGGAAATTCTTTGTTGCAAAGAGCAAGTGTATTAAAGGAGTTTCGAACTCTCGTTAAACTAAGATTATTGCCTAACGAAAAGGAGTCGAGTTTGCATGGGAATTACGCGTCATAGGTAGGTTCATTTGGAGGGGATTATAGCAATAAATTCCCTTAATTAATAATGAGTTAGTTGACTATTCTTTTTACGATGCACAAACACTTCAAAAAATTATACGTGTCATGTCCGACACTTCGACAATAGGCATTGCAGAGATTCAAAAAAAAAGTTCAAAGATTGCATTGCGTTTTTAGTTTCAATTATTAGATACGTTGGATTATGATTACCATTTTATTGAGTTTAATATAAATATTTGTGGTACTTATGTTTCTTTGCAAAATTAATGGATATGATAAGTTTAGTTTCATTTTTTTGTTTAATTATTGAATATTAAATATAATATATACTACATAAATTAAAAATATTATTTAATATTAAAATATGTCCAAATATATCAAAATTTAATATTTTTTAAAATTAATATGTCAAAATATCATGCTATATATGATGTTTTGTGTCGGTATCATTGCAACATAAATTCTTTTAATGGTTTGTATGTTATGGACTTACGCGAGTAATACATTACTGGGAGTTGTAATAAGGTTGAGTTAGCCAAAATTTGCATATGTTTAACGCATCATTCTTAAACATTTTTTTAACAAAATAAGAAAAATATATATTCAAACACACTCTTTATCTCTCACTTGTTCACGTAAACAAAACGAGTGTAAAAGATGGTATAATAATCTAGCGTGTAAATAACATAAACCTTTTATTTGGAATGAAGTTTTACTCTAAAGCTTATTCATGTAAATATAATCAAACAAAGTTAGTTTATAACTTGATGTAGGCTATGAAAAGGGATAATGCCCCCGTCAATTAATCAATAATGATAACAAGCAAAATTACAACACAATCAATGATGATTATGCCCCATTAATCTTAGGAGTATGATCAAAATTATAACACAATTAATGATGATTATGCCCCATTAATCTTAGGAGTATCGTTTTTTGTCCCTCCAAAACTCCAGGATCAGAAGTCCATTAGTCAAACCATTCATGTATATTATCTGTACTCCTTACTCCAGGTGGATTGAACTCATTCTGTTTGTTTTCAGCAGCAATGAGCAGCATTGATTTAACCTAAGAGTACATATACTTACATTTGTGCACTTTGTAATATTTTTCACTTATGAGGAAAATGGCCCAATTGCCTTTTACAGCCATGACTGTATGCTAAAATTCAATCAAAAAACAATATACCATATTTTTTTTTTTTTTTTTGTAAATACAATATACCATATTATATTAAATAATTACATAAGTAATTGTATCAATAATTATTTTACATATGTAAATGGTTGATTAATTTAATCTGCAAAACATACGTAAACAATGTCTGACACAAGAATTTTCTCCAAACACTGTTCACCACAACATTACCACATACGGCATGAGACTCAGATTATCAAAACCTGTGATTCATAAGAATAGCTTTACTTAAATAGAGACTTCATATACAATAGGAAATAGTCCCTTGAATTGGACCATATTCAGGGTTACTTTTTTCTTTTTCTTTTTTCTCTATATCCTTTTCTTTTCCCTGCTTTGTGAAAGGGAGAAGAAATCACCATTCCAACTAAAACTCAATGCTTCATACTCAGCAAGAAAATACCATATTAAAAAGAAGCAGATGCCTAAGGAAAAAACAAAAATCAAAGGTGCCCAACTTTGTTGCATTGGCTAGAGTATGATAGTCAACATGTAAAGACTATGCTCCCGCATCATCCGTGCCAAAAAGGATTAAAAAAAGCAGGAGTTTTTTACCAAATCATTACAGAAATTAGGAATTAGTGGTCCATATTGTCCATTGGGAGATATATAAGACTTAAAACCACGAGAAATAAAAGCATTGAAAACGACTAGTTATCAAATATGAGGAGTGAACTCAATATTCTCAGCTTGTTTGCTGGTTAAAGTTGATCAAGACACATTGTTTCCTCTTCCTTTGCAAATACCAGGTAATTCCAATTTACAGGAGAGTTATTATGGCGTTTAAAGGGAGGAATTTCTCAATATGCCTTTCCCCATTTCTTCAGTTTTCCTTTTCAAAGGATAATCCTCTATACTAACTTTTGAGAACTTATTACCAGTTATTATACTTTATCATCATGGAACCACCACCTTGTCTCCTTGGGAGATCTGCCATTTCTGCATTTCTTTACATAGTGGTCATTATCTGCAGGGCGTTGCTGCAGACAAAAAAAGTTATAGTAGTTAAGTCAAGATAGAAACCTATTGGATGCTGGATCACACTTAAAAGCACAAGTATAATCTTAAATTACATATGTCCTATATGACCCAAAAAATGTATATATATGTCCTTCAAATATCAGGATTATAACACAGCTAACATGGGCAGTTGACGTGCCAAACCGCACGCACACACATCTATAGAAACTCTAAAACTGAAGCATATGTAAAATAAAAAGACACGCAAACGCAATAACTGGAATAGACTCAAACCTTTACAGTTGAGCTTGAAAGCATCGACAGAATGCTGATGCATATAGAACTAACTGTCATGGCTGGGGACCACGAATCATATAGTATATCTGCATAATTCATAAAGCATATCAAATGTCAGCTCACCACCAAAAAGCAGACCAAAATCAATCATACATTTTATTGTTGGCTACATGTGACTGTGAGTATTATAGATAAAAAATCAATGAGATTTCAGTGATCTACTCTTACTGCAAAATCAAATGAACAAACAAGAATGTTATCTATTATGACAAGGTAAACTATTTTACATGCTTCACACAGACATTATCAAATAGTTGGGAGATAAAAGTTAATGCTTCTTAACTTCCTCTCCTACACTCAACCTTCAAGGAAGGGATAAAAAAATTATTTTCTAAACAACGTATTAAGCCCGGGCATCAACATCAACAGCACCTTTAACCCAAGCTAATTGGGGTCGGTGGTAGATGAACCCAATGATAAATAAGAGGAGATTAAAATATATATATATATATATATATATATATATATATATATATATATATATATATATATATATATAAACTGACTCATTCTTCAAATCAACATCTAGATGAGAACGGGTTGAATGAACAGAGGAAATAACAATGCATTCCTAACTTCCATTTGCACTTTCGATTGTTACCCTCTTCATCTCACTTAATATTAAGAAAAATTCCCAGAAGATAATTCTCAATATAATCAACTAGCATTTCTAACAAGCAAAAGAGTGAATAATTAAGGGGGCGTTTGGTAGAGGAGAAAAAAAAATTATCTGGGAATCACAATTACTAGGAATATGGTGGGAAAGTGAGTTTACAGGAAAAGTAAAAAAAAAAATTGTTTGATAGGCCGAAATATTACCGGAAAATTTGGTTTACGTTTCTTGAGTCTATATTTGGTTGAAGATAAAATATTACTGGGAAAATGGAGTGAAATTACGAAAGTAACCCTTGCCTAAAGAGTAATTTTTTTAAACTCTATAAAGCTGGAAAAAAATTTGAAAAAAAAGCAAACGCAGCTTTCCCATGTAAATCAGAATAGCACCCTTTGGGTTGTATTCTCAAGTGGTGATTTGCTCTCAATTTTACACACAATGACACTTTCCCATGCAAATTAGAACCCTGGGCAAATATTTTCAGAACTCCTATCAAACGCAGCTTTCTTTGAATCCCGTGTGCACTTTTCCAGGCAACAAATCAAACTCCCCTACCAAACACCCCCTAAGCATTCAGCTGAATCCTGACCAACCATGCAAGGTATCTATTAATCAAACATCCATAAAATTCATATATAAAATTACTAAAACTTTACTCAAAAAAAGTTTCTGAAAATATTTTGTGGTAATAACACTAATTCAATTTCCCTTAGAATAGATAGGGTGAAATAAAGAAAACAAGAGAAGCAGCTACAAGCAAAAATTCAGGACAAATTCTTATGTATTCTGAGACTAAAACACAAGTCAATCAAAAATTAACTTGCGACACAGAAATTGAATCTGTGGCACAGATTCAATTTTATAATAAAATCTAGGAAGTCGAGTGTGTTGCTATGAGAATACATAAGTTCTCCAAATTTAGACGGTGCAGAAGCAGAGACACTGATAAAGATGATTATGAAGGTTTAAATAAAATTTTAAAAATTCAAAACAAGATATACAAGCATAGAAACATAAAGAGAAACACATAACACAAGCTTCTACTTACTCCTCATGCACATCAGAATTTTCCTATCTACTATTCAGTCACACTTAAAATTCACAATGCTTTCATATTAAAAAATGAAAATTACACTAAAGACATAAATCTGCACAATTACTGAAGTCATTTGCTTAAATTTTCTCTTGTTCCATATATTTTCTAAGGTTCATTAACTTCTAAAACATAAGCTATTTTCAATTTTCAATTTTCAATTTCAGGAGTAAAATTTTATTTTCCAATCCATCACTGGATCTTGATTCTCATACAACCCATTCCCATCCTCTTCCATACAAATTCTTAACAAGCAATAATAAATTTGAATATAATGACTTGCAAGGAAAAATGGAAGCAATTAACAACATATGGATGGATGGTAGAAAGAAAGCATCCAAAACAAACAAAATAAGTGCCAGAAAGCATGGACTATATAGAAAAGCTGATGTAAAGTTGTAAACAAACAAAAGAGCACTAACACATACACCAAAAAAGAAAAGAAAAAGAAAGTAACACCTATAACCAAAGGGAATATCTTATAAAATAAAAAAGATTAGACCATAAGACAATGAACAAATGACATACCTAAACAAATATGCCCGTTGCTATAGATATGGGGATGCAATGGAGCAGGATGCAAAAAAATGACCTGTTAAAAACCCTCCATAACAGAAATCAGAACAAATCTAGCTACAAAATGGTGAATTCACATAAGTTATGAATAACGTATAAATTATGAATAACCTGCGGAGCTTCCATTGGGTAATTGTCTGGAAAATCCACCTGAAGCTGGTAGGTCTCATTACTATACAGCGTCCCAGGAGCTCCAGTCACTTCAATAACCCACCTTTGAGAAAAGTTGCAAATAAAAAAATAAAAATATACTTTCAATAACCAAAAACATAAACAAACCTAATCGAAAGAACAGAACTTGAAAAGAGGAAAACGGTCCAGGACCCATTAAGCACCACAAAAAAGAGTTCAACAAAAAAAACCCCAATTCACCAATTAGAATAAAAAGAAGTAATACAACAACTAAACCTTAAAATTAAATAAAATATGAAATAAAGAACAGGGAATCGCACAAATTTCAAATTTTCCAATGCATCGAAATCGGAAGGAATACCTCTGGAGATTGTCGGTGACCTTGTGGTTGAAACCAGCGGGGGGACTGACCTGCCACTCCACGAGCTCTTTTTGGAGCCTATTGCAGGCAATCTTACTGAGATTCTGAAAAACATGCATCAACGTTAATCAGAGATAAGATTGAAAATGAAGAGACAAATCGATATGAAATTGGAAGATGGAATTGAGGAAGGTAGGGCTAACCTTGCCAGAGGAAGATGAGGAAGTAGTCATGGTTTCAGCGCGCAGTGAATGGCAGAAGGCGAGGAGTGTGAAACGAACAAGAATAAGAAGCTCTTTCTTTCTTTCTTTCTTTTTTCCGGTAAATAGAAGAAGCTCTTTCTAAGGAAGGGACAAAGAGTATATGCGGCAAGGTTTATGACCCATTTATTTACGTTACCCAACCATCACTCTTTAATAATAATAGTAATAATAATTATTATTATTATTATTATTGTTATAAATATATATAATTTTTTAATGTTCATAACCCCAAATTGTAACTCCTCAACACGAGAAATTATACTTATTACCTATAAACGTCTTGGCCACATTAGCTGTATAATCCTCTTAGGGTTTGTTTGGTATGATGTATAAAGCCTGATAGTATAAGTTTATACTATACGTTATGACATTTTCAGTTGTTATGTGATACATTTTTATCCTTTGACATTCAATGGTGGATTAAAATCTGATGATCGAATAATCAAAGACGATTCATTGATCAGCCTTTGGTCATTAACTTTAATAGGACTTCCTGAATGTGATAGTTTGGTATCTTTATTTTTTTGAATATGTGGGAATCTAATGACAATTAAAATGATTGCTATATGTATTAAAAGATTATTTTATTAAAACTGTTTCCGCATTTATGTCTATGAGCATAATAAAGGATATTACTACGTTTCGATTTAAATCGATGCATTAAAGTTTAATCAAACCCACAATTAAATTAAAAAAAATTATTATTATATTATTACATTTCAATTTAAATTGATGCATTAAAGTATAATCAAACCCACGGTTAAATTAAAAAAAGTTATTGTTACTAGTATTGTTTTGAATATTATTGTACCAAATATTGTATTCAATTAAAATCTATGTGTTAAATGGAATTTATTTTAATTCTTAATTTTCTTTTATATTAATTTGCATCATGTCGAATATCAAGAAACTCGAACGTCAAACCTCTAACTTGTTTATAACAACACATTATATTTACCGCTGGGTCAATACTTCATGTTTGACATGATAATCCTTTTAATATATTTATTATATAATATTATATAAATTCAATCTAACAGATTAAACTAGTAACTCAATGGTTGAAATAATGACTTATTGACCCAATGCGGTAGTACCTCGACTGATCCAATTCTAAGTTCGAGTTTAATAACATTGGTTGATATAATGGACAAAAATTACTTCCAATGGGTATTGGTATTGAAATCTATCTTGATGCTAAAGGTCTTGAGGATACAATCTTGGAAGAAAAAAAAGCATCCAATCATGATAAAATGAAGTCTATGAATATTTTTCGCCATCATCTCCATAAAGGGTTGAAAGCTTAATATTTAACTATGAGAGATCCACTTGAACTGTGGAATAATTTAAAAGAAACGTATGACATCAAAAGTCAATCATCCTACATGAAGCTTGCTATGAATGGGATGCATTTAAGGTTTAAGATTTTAAGAAGTGAGTACAACTTTGTAGTTTTTAAAACTAGTTCTCGATTGAAATTGGGTGGAGAAAATATTATCCATAAGGGCTTGCTGGCAAAAAAAATATTTTCCACTTTTCATGCTTCAAATGTTTTGTTACAATAGCAATATCATGAAAAGGGATTTATGAAATATTTTGAATCGATAATAAACAATTAATGAACTATTAATGAAAAATTATGAAGATCATCCCACTGAATCTCGTCTCCTTGTGGTTTGAAATGAGTATAAAGAAGTATTGCCTAAAAATTAAGAAAGATAATAAACAAGGAAATTGAAAGACAACAAGAATGATGATGGTGGTAAAGACAATCGAGTTGCCACAACCACTTCAGACTTCCTCCTTTTTTATGAATGTGTATTAATCTTTTTATGTCATGAGACCAACTAAGTGATAGATAGTGATGCATCCATTCATACTACATCTCACAAGACTTCTTAACACCTTAGAAATATGGTGATTTTGGATTTGTCAATATGGGTAATGATAGCTTGGAAAACGTCATCAATGTTAGAGATGTGTGCTTGGAGACTAGCAATGGCACAAGGTTAGTTTTGCATAATATTAAACATATTACTGATATTTGTTTGAACTTGATTTCTATAGGTAAACTTGATGATCAAAGATATCGTAACACTTTCAATAATGGTCAATGGAATCTCACTAATGGTTCCATGATTATAACTATAGGTAGGAAGTGTTCATCATGGTATATTACACTTGTCAGGATCTCTATAAGGAGAACTAATGTTATAGAATATGAAGATACAATGGAGTTATGACATGATGCTTAGTCAAATTAGTGAAAAGGGCTTGACAGTTTTAACTAAGAAGAAGTAGCTTTTAGGATTGAAAAAGGCACAATTGAAGAAATGTTCTCATTGCATAGATTGAAACCAAAACAGTGTTAAACAAAGAATGACTTAAACCAATAGGAGATGGGTGAATTATGGTAACTTATTTCGCAACAAATCTTTGCCTCTTTAACCCAAAAAATAAGAAATCATTGGGAAACAATCAAGAATAGAATCAAAACCTCTTCCAATCCCAAAACAAAAATGAATCAGAGATATAAACACAGAAAAATTAAAATTAAATGCGAAATTAAAAGTTTTAAGGGTTAGAAGATCAAACACCGCAATTTATCCTTATTCACTCTCAAACCACACGAGAGCTACGTCCAGACAATCATTGAGTTTATGGACAGGTAATTTCCTAATTTTGCGATCAAAATTCTTAAAAGGTAGAGAGAATATAATAACCCTAACTTATGGATTGTGGATTTGGAAGTTGATTAATAATTTAATCATGACTAAAAGAGATCAATTAGATAAGAGGTCGAACTTAGGATTTTTGTGGTTTCGAAGGATCTAGCTACAGGAGAACCGAGAACGGGGACCTTCCCCCCTCCCCTTAAGAATGAGTGATTGCCATTTTTGGGTAAAAGTACAAATAGGGAAAGTTTTTGGATAAAAATGCAATTATATAAAAGTTAACCAAAACTTGAAAATACTCTAGTGAGATGGTAATTTAGCATTTTGATGAATGTTAAAATATATGTTAGATGATCTAATTAGTTGATTAGTGAAGGACTGATGAAGGATAGGATGGTAATATACCATGTCCAAAATGTTGACCAAAGTCAACTATGACTTGAGTCATTTAAAAGCCTAATCACTTAGAAAATTTTCATTAAGTGTTTCATCTTCTTCATGCCCTTCTTGCTTAAAAATTGTGGACTTTACTTGAGAGAAAGCTTGAAACACCAATTGTGAGTTAGTCACCAAATCACCAAAGCTTGGTCATGCGAGTTGTTTAGGATCACACTGTGAGCAAAACCCACCTTTCAAACACCATTGAAAAGCCTTGAGTGGGTAGAAATCTCTTCTTGGAAGTGGCAACATTTTGGTGTTCATAAAGCTATGAGAGGTGTTTGGTCTCCTTAAAGCTTGGGAACTACTCCTACAAGCATTCCAAGGAACATGGTGGTAAGTAAACCTAGTCTTTCCTGAGTTTTCATTATGATTCAATTAACCTAGTTTTCCTTGAGAAATTTTGTATGTTGTGAGTGAATGAGTATGGAAATAGACATGAGTCATGTTGGAAGAAATGTTAAGGAATGATATTGAATGGTGAAAAAGTAATGAAACCATCATTTAGCACACTTTTGAAAAGTTAGGTTTTTGGAAAGTTTGTGGATTTTGATATTCATGTATGTGAGATGGGATTCTGATGGTGATTGTAATCATTTAGTTTATAGTGTTGAATCAAGTGAGCAATTGAAGAAAAATCAAGCATTGGATCAAAAAATAGATCATGATTGTGAATCTTGAATGAATAAAGATTAGTATAAGTCATCAAGCCTTAGTTTTTGATGATGTTGTATTCACTAGTTTTTCATTTGATGTGTAATATGAATAATTGATTGCATTGTCACATATGAATTTGGGGTTGCTTGTAGCAAGTCATTGTGTTGATGTTTCAAGCATATTCAAGTGTGTGAATATTACTTGAGTTTGAAGAAATCTCTGGATAGGAAGCGTGTAACATCTTACATAAACAATTATTATAGCATGTTAATTATTTCATTTTATTTCTTAATATGTGTTTCCTTCTTAGTATAATTTACCAAAGAAAATAGAAACTTAAAGTAGTCTAAAAGTTAATCCTTCATATATTAATTCATATCCATAATCAATTGAAGTGCATACAGATATCCATTATAGGTTTCCAAAAACTACAGTTAAAATAAGTGGCTCGCCGGCCCCAAAATCATCCACACTATAAAGTAAAAGATTTTTGTACTCCTACTTCAATATTTACATGCAAAAGGATGATAGGAGTAAAAATCCTACAAAAGGGATCTCCAACTACATAGCTAAGTGAACGAGTAAAGGCGTATATGAGCCTCTATATGATTTTTGTATATCAAGATAAGCAGTTCCCATCCTGTGCCACAGAGATACACCTAATCCATTGCGTACTAATATGGAAATCCATGATTTATTATCTCAGTCCAGAAGAAGGAAACATATGGAAATGTTTATTTAATTAATACTGGCACAATAAGTTTGTATACAATTTGTACCCAAAGCAATAACGCAGAATGTTGCGAATAATCGGCAAGTGCACCAATCGTACCAAGTAATAAAAATGATGAGTAGAGTATCCTCTCCACGAGGATTGAGGCACCGAAGTTATTATAACTATTCCTCTCTTGTTGGATTAATAAAAATGGTTTAAGAACAATTATGGTTTGTGAAATATGAGAATAATTCAAGAAAATGTAAATAGTTCAAAGGTTCTTTAGAAACTCAATAACCCAGGAAGAACTCTTATGGTACAAAAAGTCTAAAGGAAGATGGATAGTTGAGGGTGACAAAAATACTAGATATTATCATAACAAAACTATTTCACGCCATCGTTGTAATAGGATTCTGGAACTAAAGGATGATAGTAATCAATGTTAGAAATTTTATAATCATTCGTGGGCTTTAATCAATTGTAATTTTTCTTGTTTTAATAAAAAAATGGGCTAAGACATGATCCATATGGGGGTGCAGTATAAAGCTCATTTAATTAAGTGATTATTTGATTTGGGTTTGAATATCTGTAAACTGATTAGTGTGGGTAATAGTGTAGGCTTAACCCATAGGCCCATGATGGGAAGGGGAATACGGTTAATAAGTTTGGCTAGGTATTCATAATGTGTTGGAAAACCGTCACTCCACAACTCGCCCCGGTTGTGATCAGTGAGTGGTGTGAATTGCAGAGGAAGATCCTGGTCTTTCCATTGCAGGAGCATTAGAGGAAACAAGAAGCCTTCAAGAAATCAAGAATCATGATTATCCACAAAAAAAAAATCAAGAATCATGTCTTCAACAAGTAAGCCTAGATCTTTTGGTGTTCTAATTTCATATAATCTCATCTTGAAATTTCTTACATTTGGTATCAGAGCCTAAATTATATGATTTAGAACCCAATTGTTTAATAATAGATATGCTTAGATTTTTGAAATTGAAATTTTAATTTGCTTTTAAATTCTTATTTTTGTGCATTGCAAATAGAGAATTTTGACATTTGTCTTCATGATTATTAAGTATTTGGAACAGAACTACGCTGGATGTAGAGAATTTCAAATTTTGTTTTCAGAGTAGTATGGAATATTGGTTACTTATTTCTATAACTCTATTTTCGAAAAAAGAAAGAGGAAAGAAATAAGATAAAACATCTCGACTTTTTTGGAAATAAAAACATCTCGACTTAGATTCAAACTAGTACATGATAACCGCATGGTGGAACGCTGCACCACAAGCTTGTCAAAATGTGCTAATATTACTTATATATTTATTGGGTTTTATTAATCTTATTTAAAAGAGATAGTTATCTCATGTCATAGAGATAATTAGTGGGCTCCACCACCTGAAAAAAAAAAGAAAAAAAAAAGGTAGCACAGTTATCGAATGGTGTGTAGGAGAGAAAACTTATATCATGTGACATAAGAATAGTTTTTCCCATATTTATTTGGACTTTTTATTATTATTATTTAGTTTGAGACCTTTGATGTTTAGAAGTCTTCCTAAGTCTTTGGTTTGCTAAAATCTTCGACGTATATTACACGTTTTGTCATGGGATTAAAGGAGATTTTTTTATATATTGTTTATAATTGTTTCAATTGTGATAAATATTTTAAAAAATTAATAAATTGTATAAAATATTTTCTGGTATATATTTTTGTTTAAAATATTGTATTTCATATTGATGTCCTTAAATTGATTCGCTATGATCTTGCAAAATCTTCTCATTATTGGTGTCCTTAATTGTGTTTACACAATAAATGTATAATGTATTTATTGTCTCATGCTTCGTTTGAAGACAAATCCATTTATGTTCCATTATATAATACATAAGGAGAGAATTTGTTTTCATAGCGCCACGATTATGATTTTTAAACCCAATTTGACATTCAGAGTTGTTCAATATTCTCATGATTTAAATTATGAAAAATAACAATGTTTTGGTGCTTTATTTCATAATTGAAAGCAATGTTTTCGTTTCCACATGCATGTGTTCCTAACAAATTTTATTATGGCACAATTGATTTGTGAAAGTTGTAATTAAAAGTTCGATTGGATTGTTGGGCACAAGCTACACTAAATTAAAAAGGTAAAAAGCTAGCAATAGTAGTTTGAAACTTTGATTCTGTGCATATCATGCGAAAGGTAGAGTGTTGTGTTAAAGGAATTGGCTTGCTTGATATAACTTTTATCATATTTTGCATCAAATAGTGATATTCAGTCTTATTTTAGATTATTGTAAAATGTTGTATTTTGAGCTTGTAATACATGCTCTAATATTTTGTTTTGAAATTTATATGTTTCCACTTGAATTGTTTAAATGCAAAATTTGTTAGGGAATGCTATTATTTTGAATTCATGATCAGTAAATATGTTGCACCTTGTGGATTGGATCATGATTTTGGGAAAGAGAATGTTATTATATTTAAACATATCTCTGTGGAAGAATTTTCATGAATTACTATCGGTAATTACCACCAAAGTGGGATTGCTTATATTGGTTTGTGAAAATTTTCTTTGTAAAATTTTAGAAATGATTTTGTTTATTTCATGCAAGTACCTGCCCAAAGGGAGTAATTGTGTGCTATAACTGTGAACTTATTTGGGATGAAGTTAATGGAGGTGCATTGGTCTAAGTGATCTGTCTGCCCAAAGGGGACAAATCTCTTAAGCTAGTGTATTGTAACACCCCGTAGTACTTCAGTTGTTAACATACATGATATTTAGCGTACACAGTGGAAGACTTTATTGAATAATTAATAAAACGTCTTGTAAAAATACGAATAAATTTTTTCTAAAATATTTTCTGAAAACATTTCCAAAAGTGTTCACCTGATATATTATATTAGGATAATTTAACATCGTTATTTAGCCATTACTAGTGGCCATTGATCAATCGGATATAACAACAAGTGTCATTCTTGAAGGAGTCTCGCAGACAACATAACGGATTTTTTTCTAACAACTAGGGATATCAATCCCACACATAATCAAACCTGATAAGCAACTAAATAAACAGACAGCTCACAAGTCTCACACGGACTGCGATCCCCTTAGAGGGTCAGTGCATACATAATGGCTCTGTGCCCAAATTAATAAATCCATACATCATGTCTTTGTGTACTCATCACATGCATCTAACATAACTCATGATACATACATCAATAATCCAAAAGCTCAAACAGTAATAATCCTGAGCATTATTACATACAGCAACATAGTCTCAAAATAAGCTGACTAGGCCTTTCAAAACACTACACATGCCACATAACAACATACAACATAAAATAAACAACAGCCACAATCCACTAATTTGTAGCTGGGCCCTTGCCCCTAGACTGCACACTGCTACCAGGGGTACCTGAAATGATGTCCCCAAAAAGGGGTGAGATAACAACATCTCAGTAAGCTCAAGGTTCTTAGAGGATCCTCTAATCCCCTGAGCTCACTTCCTGCATGACAAGTAAGATATAAAGTATATATAACAAACATACAGCATAAACATAGCATCATACGTTATCCTCTGGTTAACTATTCAAGGGCTCTCCCCAAGAATAGCTAACTGACATGTCCCACATGCCTAGTGTGACTCCCACAGTCAAGCCTTAGGCAGTCAACACAAACTGTAGTATGAAATAACTCCCAGGGTCAAGCCATAGGCAGCCTACATACATATTCACTGGCCAGGAACCTCATACCACACATCACCAGTGCATCATCAAAACATCAAGAATCATATAATATCTATATGAATGTGAATGAATGCACATATACCACATATCACATACTTTCATACAATTCAACCATAATGCCCACCATCATGGTGGGGCCACAAGAGAGAGGAGCAACCAAAACCAGAAGCTTACCTTAAGGAGCTTAGTACAAGCCCACACTCCAATATAAACACGTATGCTCCAAATCAATCCTTAAGTGCAAGGTTCTCTAGGCACACCTAGAGTGGGAACCATTCACATCTTTAATTACATAGTAATTAATCAAGTCATATACAAGACTTAACAATTTAATGATTTCACATTTCGTACTTATATGCCAATAATAACTCATTACAAGTTTAGACAATTTATTACTTAATTACATATTTTTAGTGCATTATGAAGTGTTCACTTGTTACACAATCAACCACATAGTTTAAGCACCTTACATAATCTTAGAATTACACTCTAAGGCAACTAAGATAACTTGTATTATTTTCAACCCATCCTAGCCATATATATCCTTCATGGTTGTGACTTACATAGGGTACATAAGGTGTTCATTTGTTCTCTAAGTCCACAATAACTCATTAGACACTTAGTCCATTAATACACTCTCTTAGATTAAGGCCTTTTCCACTTAAATTACAACTAATCAAGACATTTACCATCAATATATATCATTCATAACCTTGAACATTAATTATTATAGTATAAAAGGCCATAAACCCACTTAACCTAAATCTCACTTTTACGGTTCTCCTATAACTATACACGCTTCTATTTTCTAGTCATTGTGCGCAACCCACTTGTTATAACATTCTCATATTTTAGTATGTTAATCTAGACTTAATTATCTTTCCAACAAGTAAGGGAGATAAACGAGCCAGGGGCCTTTGGCTCGGCTCGTGAAGGCCTGAGCTTACATGCCCAATATTGGTTGTTGGAACCAGGCTTGGACTTGTATAAAAGCTCGTTTAGTAAAAAAGCCTCAGGCTCTAATTCAAAAGCTCAGCCTTGGAGCCTCCCAGTCTGGCCTAGTATATTAATTTTATTTTTATTTTTATTTTTTATATTATTTGTAATAGCCCTCTCTCTCTCCTCAATCCATTTCACCCCTATTTTATTAGTTAAATAGACTTTTTGAATTATTTTGTTCTATATTATCTTGTTTGGATAACATTGAATATATGAATATTTATGAAATTATTAGTGTTGTTGATTGTATATTCTGTTTGGATAAATTTTTGTTGTCTTATTTTTTTTAAACAGGCTAAATCAGGCTTTTATTTTTTGTAAATAAGACAAGCCACAGGCCGATAATTATATTCATAACAGGTAACAGGCTTGGTAAGGCCGACACATTTAAACACAGACTTAGCCTTTTAAGACCAAAGCTCGGCTCGGCCCGTTAACACCCCTGCCAACAAGGTATCACATGCCTCATTTGTAGTTCTCTAGCTCCAGTTATCACCGTTTGAAGTTGGACAAGCAAAACTACCTGCCAACTCCAAACAGAGTCCCAAATATCCCTCACCATTTCAGCGATTTTGGAAAATCTACTAAACCAATTTCTTTCAAATTTTTATACAGAAAACTAGACACCTTCAGCTTTAATTTTATATATCATGAGCCTAATTTTAGTAAGAAATAAGGGAGAAAAAATTCATGGAAGATGCAGCCACGTACAACCCCGGCACATGGCCTCCCTGGGCAGTCTCCATTCAATCGGATCTACAGAATGCTATACCTCTGCAAATGGTACCAGAATTTTACACAACATAGCTGACATCTCAAGCTTCAAAATGATGTATGACACCTCCCTATTGTACCTCTGTGGAGGGAGATATACTCTTCCAAAGTTAGCCTAAAAACTGGTCATTTAACCCAAGTGTGTTTAATTAGCAAATCCTAATTATCTTTGGTTAGAAACTCTAAGACACTTTAATTTTAGGATTTTTCTATTATTGGTCACTTATGCATTCCCAGATAGTCACATTAGGTCTTAGTTCATTAGGTTCACTAATTACATAATTAGTGCTTTTAAACCCTAATTAGGTCCAATTTTAGGCTTTTATAATTAATTAGTCCATTATGCATGGTCCATCTCACTTAAACCTTATATTATTATCCTAATTAGGTCTTGAACCAATATTTAACATACTAACTCTGATTGATCCCTAATTGGCCGAATTGTTTAAGTGCTATAAATAAGGTTTTTAGCTTGTCAACTTCCCATTTTCTTTAGTTAATTAAGTCCTACACTTAATTAGTCCACTAATCCATTATTCAATTAATTTTTAAACACAAAATCCTAATCATACTCCAAGGGGAAGATTTGATTATGTGGTATTATTAGGGTTCAAATCCATTCTTTAATCAAAATTAGTGTTCTTAAGATGAAAGGTTGTATTTTTAATATTTCCCTTGGTTCAACCCATAATTTTTCACACTTTCCAACATCAAGAACTCGTTTTTATCAATTTAGAACATCAACCTCATGAATAATCCATGGTGGATGAATTGTGCTAGTGGGTGTGGAGGTATTTTGGTCACCATTTCACCAAGGTTTCATGCTTACTTCCTCAAGTGAGCACCAAGGCTACAAGCTCCCATCTTTCTCAAGCCAACATGCTTTCCTTCCACAAAGAACATACCTTTAAGAAAAACTCAAGGTTAGAGCTCAAGAACACAACACAAATGTGAGATTTTTTAAGAAGAAAACTCAAGAAACTTACACTAGAACGTAGGGAAATAAGCATCAAAGTGGTGTTCTTTAAAGAGAACTCAAAGCACCAACAACATGGCTTGAAAACTCCATGAAAACGCTGATGTATGGAGAAGAAGACCCATGAAAATTCGGCTTTTCAAAATAAAAATAGGATATTCTTGAAGAGGATGATGAGGGAAACAATTTTGGTGAAGAGTGTTTGGTGATTTGAGGGAGTTTTAGTGATGAAATTCTATAGAGAAGGAGGAGAAAGTTTGAATCTCCAAAGGGTAAAGAGAGAATGTGTTGGGCTGCTGATGGAGCTGAATGTGAGGTGACCTAGTCATTCGAGGGTTTTGACCAAGTCACTTAAGTGAATTTCTGTCATTTAGTGACACCAGTGTAATTTTCATATGAACTGTTATCAAATTTTTATCCGAAAACACCCAAGACTCTAACTTTAAGTAATTAATATTAATTCTGTCTAATTATCATGTTCATAACTTATAAATTTGATTAGTAGATCACAGATCCACTTACAGCTATTTAATTGCACTATTATAACACCTCGCAATTCTAAATTAAGTATTAAAATATTAAAGGAGTAATTAAGTGAAGGATTAGTGAAAATTCTGAAGATTAGGCCAAAATACAAAGAAAGGGCAAAACAGTAATTAGCCAACACGCAACCCTAGGAAGATAAAAATTGAGTAGAAGGTCTCAGATGGTAAAAATAACCCTGGAAATGGATTCAGAACAAAAAATTGAGTTGCTAGGCAAGTTTCAGAAAATTCAGTGAATAGTGTTTTACCGGGTCAAAATACCGCGGTACGATTGCACTGTAAAACGTGTCGATGGAATTTTGAGCTCTAGATTTCAAATATGATTTATAAATGGTCTATAGAACTAGGAAATATGATTTTTGATAAAAAATGATGGAAATAAGTTAGTTTGGGGAAGCGTGCCAACGACGCGCGTAACAGCTTAAAACAGTGTTTTCTCCGAACGACCGGAAAACTTCGGATTCATCTGATCAAGTATAATTAAAGGACAATAGTTAATGTTAAAAATTAGAGTTTCTAAATAGGTTGTGAATTCACAGACGTTTAGAGAAATTCAAATGAATTTTAAATCGCGTGAGGAGGCGTGGGACCCACCCCACTTAAGTCCACTTATCCACGTAAGCTATTCACTATCACTTTCATCGCATCTTCTCTCTCTTGAAAACCGATCAGCCCCCTTCCGTAGGCACCTTTGGGTTTCAACTTTCTTCTTTGATAAATCCATCAATTCTTAACCAAATTAAGTGATTTTTGTGTTGAAATTTATTGGAAACAACCTTCCAAACACCTTGGTGGTATCCATTAACCTTGAAACCCTGTCCTTGGTGAGTTATTGGCCAAAGTCAGCTGCGAAATTGTTGAGAAAAATTGATGTTCATGGAGTCATTTGGTCTTCCATTGCTTGGTTAAGTCTTTGAGGAGTATCAAGCCTTGATTGTGAGTAGATTTCTATATCATTTCCATGGTTTATTTGTAGATCATATTTATGAACCCTAAACCTGGAATTGTTGATATGTGATGTTAGGGAGCTCAATTGGAAAAAGTTTGTACATGAAGGTGTCTTAGAATAATATGTATTAGCTATAAATGCAATGAAATTTTAGGTGAAAAATATGATTTTGTAACTTAGAATATTTTGAGGTGTCATGACATGAATTTTGAAAATGTGTTAGGATTTTATTGGTGAGTTGTTGGATGATTATATGTTGATATGATGGTATTGTGTGAAGTGTGGAATGGTTGAAAATTGAATGAAATCCCTTGGAATTACGTAGGTAACAATTCGGCCATTTAGAGAGTTTTAGGAAATTGATGTTGTTTGTATTGATTGGATGATGTTTCAAGTGTTAAATGGTATTTAAATGGGTTGTGTGGTGGTTGGAAAGTTGAAGAATCAATGAAAAATGATAAATGGTGTTAAGGGTCAAAAAGGATCCTAGAGTGAAATATTAAGTAAAACGACGCTTAAAAGACATAAAATGAAAAAACGGCACTTGGTATAGCCTCTTAGCAGGATGTATAATAAAATGAGAAAGAAAATTTAGAAAAATAAATTGTCAAATAAGCCTAGGAAGGCCGAACCTACAAGGGTGTATGGGGTGATTTTGACGTTTTTCGCGTTTTGATAGAATTGTCGTGTACTGACGATTCATACATGGTTATTGTAGGTTGTCGTACGTCGATTTGAACCCCGAACCGTGAGTCGATGGATTGCCCTTGGTCCAGGACCAAGTGGATTGAGGTAAGTGGTTGGATCAATGCATGTATAATTGTAAATTGGCATGTGTTGTATGAGTTTTGAGTAATTGGGAATGTCCTGTGTGTAGGCATTCTGTTGAGTAACAAGTTTGGAAAATAAGCTGCTGGGAGCTAAGTGGAGGAACATATTAAGGTAACCTCTTGGTACTGGGGCTTGTTCCCCTTGTGTGTTTCACCATACCCGTTGAGGGTGATGGTAGGAAATGTATATGAGTAGTATAGAATAACATGAGCATGCATGTAGTATTTATGAGGGTACTTATGTACCGAGTCTCTGGCCAGTAAACATTGTACCCTTTGGGCAGTTCAGACTTCCACTGGATAGGTCTCCGAGAGGGAGTTCCAGTTGACCTAAGGTCGTGGTGTGTGATCCGAATAGGAGCACACTAGGAAGTCTCGGGTGTATGCGGATGGGAGGGGTACCTTGGTTGATGTTCTAGGAACACGCCGTGGATGAGACCCGTAGGCTTATATGCCGAGGACGTTGCGTGGTATTGGTAGCTACCATTCCCGCTTCGTCTTATTTTGTATTCCTATATTCCACAGTTTCTCTAAATCCCTTGTTGTATCCCGTTTTGAAAAGTGGTTATTTTATATTATTTATATGCATCAAAGTGAGCCATTGGGCGAAGTTTTCCCCAGAACCTCTGGGTTACTGAGTTATATTCGTATATCTCACCCCGTCTTGGGGCTTTATTTCAAGAGGTAGCAGTGGCACCGGAGCGGCGGGCAAGAAGCCCGTAGGTTGAGTCATTGGAGGATTAGCACCTTTTTGCATTTTAATGGCCACTTGGCATAGGCTAGACTTAGGGCATGAACATCTCATATGTATGCACGATGAGTTTCATAGTCATATTTGTTCATGTCGTTTTGCCTAAGTCTAGTAGTTTATGTCATTTAAGCTTATGTTTCAATTTGTAAGTTAAAGTTGTAATATTTGTAAGTTGTAATATTTGTATGAGATGTTGTAAGTATACATGGATATTGATGTAATATGATGGAAGGGCTTTAGACCTATTTTAGGATTATGATTATATGCTTATGTTGAGAAATTGCATGTAAATGGACTTTGGTGATTGAAATAAGTTAAGGAATTGTAAAGTGAGCCATATAAGTTAAGGACTTTGGACTTTGGGTTGTAAGTGCCCCAAGGCGTTGTTGGTCCTTGTGTGTGCCACCCTTTGGTGATTAGGTACATTTGAGGTGTTAGAAGCATTTGCAAACTTGGGGGATTTTAGGAAAAACAAAGGAAACTCTGGCGAATTTTCTGTAAAATTGGCAGAATTTAGGTAAAACTTGGGAGAGAATATCTCCCTCCACAAAGGTCTGATAGGGACATTCCATACGCCATTTTTAAGCTTGAGATGTCCTCTAAATTATGTCAAAATATGAGAATATTATGGGTTGCACGCAGCCCTTTAGAATCCTGTGAACACGGACTGTCCAGAACGCTCCTATGCAGGGGCTGTTTCTGGCAGTTTTTGGGAATTTTATTTCCGCTTTGTTTCTCAGTCAAATTAAGCGTATAATATATAAAATTGAAGGTTGAGGTGTCTAGTTTGTGGTGTAAAAATTTGAGAGCAATTGGATAAGGGGATTTTCTGCAGTAATTCATGGAGTGAGGGATGTTCAGAGCTGTTTTGGGGTTGGTTGGCAGTTTTGCTTGTCCAACTTCAAACGGCGATAACCGGAGCAAACGAGTTCCAAATAAAGCGTGCTTCCTAGAAAGGTAATTAAGTAAGAAAAAAAGATAGCTAGAAAGGAAGGTCTGGTTTTGTACGGTGAGTCCGCAGAAAAATAATTACCGAACCATGTTAGGATAGGTAGAAAACGTAAAATTGAGAAATTAGCTAAGTGGGTTTATGGGAACCCCTTAGTGGCTTTTAATAAGTAAAATAATTTAAAAGAGTAGTTTAAACAAGTGTTCCGCAAAAAGTCTACAATTACGGTCACAGCTTTTAATTATTACGCTTTTTATTGTTTTAAATACTCGCGTAATAACGAAAAAAGTTTATCCGTATTCTTATAAATGAATTGTTGTGATTGTAACTGCGCTTAATATCATAATTAATGTTAACAATACCGGTGTACAACGTGCTGTTACAACTATAGTCTTTACCGGTATTCTTAATTGTACCTGAATTTAATAATCTTCTTAACTTTAACATTATTGGTCTAATTATGACTTGTTAGGCATATATTGGTGTTTCTTTTCATTTTTTCATCTTTTTTCCGTTCCAGAATTCTACCGGTTGCTCTTACAGCAGTACAAAATACCCGGCATAAGTGACTTTTCCAAAATACCCCAATATGGGTATCAAACTTCATCAAATCATATACTAACCTCATATATGATAATCATATCATCAAATTCTACTGACTGTTACTACGTCAGCAGTCAAAAATAACAGATGAAAATTCACCTGTGTAAAATACCATCAATATGGATTTCAAACTTCTTAGAATTTTATCCTCATTCCATTTATGACCCTAATTTTTTCATAATAATCCTCTAATTTTTAAATTATAAAATTTGGGTTATTATATGTATGCTCACTGAGCAACTTTTCTTTGAGGTTGTAGACAAAATTATTGGAGACTCATTGGTCTAGAGATCTATCTACCCAAAGTGGATAGATTTTCAAACTCAATGTTATGCTCATTGATTAACTCATATGAGGTTCTGACCTTGGTTTAGACCTTCGTTTGTGCATTCTGCCCAAAGGAGAATGTACTATTATGTTGGCCTTGTTATAACAACCTGTTGTGCTTAATGATTAACTTATCCTGAGCAACTTCTTCTATAGGTTGTAGATGAAGTTATTGGAGGCTCATTGGTCTAGAAATCTGTCTGCCTAAAGGGGATAGATTTTCAAACCCATTGTTGTGCTTATGGATTAACTCATCTGAGGTTCTGGCTTTGGTTTAACCTTGGTTAGTGCATTCTGCCTAAAGGAGAATGTACTATTATGTTGCCCTCATTATAATATCTTCATTTAATTGAATTTGTATATTGCCCTTTAGTTTATTCTGATGCATACCTGTTTTACCTTAATAATGAATTTCTATGTTAGTTAATTTAAATAGATTTGAAAACATGTTAGATTCATTTTGAAATTAATATTTTGAAATATTTATTTTAACTTTTTATATACATAAATATTTATTTGGAATTATTTGCTCTCATTCATATTTAATTTTGTGAGCTCTTATTCATGTTTGATTCTGTAAAAAATATTTATGATTTTTTTAAATTTTAATTAATGAAAATTATTATAGATTATGGTGATTATAATGTTAGTATATACTCTCCCAATTTTAGCGTATATTTTATGTGCTTTGTCAATGAAGTTTGATTAGTGAGCTAAGATATATAATTGCTGATATTGGAGATTGAAATTTGTGGCACAAATTGTAGTTTAGTAAATACAATATGAATTTGGGAAACATATGCTATAAGGTTTTTTTA
Source organism: Gastrolobium bilobum (assembly GCF_033153095.1). NCBI lineage: Eukaryota > Viridiplantae > Streptophyta > Magnoliopsida > Fabales > Fabaceae > Gastrolobium > Gastrolobium bilobum. The sequence continues at coordinate 138,438 of NW_026896718.1, read as the reverse complement.
TATTATTTAGGTATGATTATTTAGAATGTTATATGTGAATCGTCAGGGATTTTTGTTAATAAAAGTTATTGTTTGCAATTATCTGCCCAAAGGAAGTTATTGTGTGCCTCAATTTTAAAATTTGCGTTGAGTTAAAATTTAAATATTGTTAAGTAATTATGTACTATGTACTCTGCCCAAAGGATAGTTTATAATATGCTAATTATTTCATTAAAATTATTTCATTGCCCATAATTAATATAATTGCATTTTTGTAATAAATATACTTATAATATGAATGATAACAATGTCATAATAGAATTGTTGATTGGATTAAATTATAATGAATAGATATGAGATCTATATTTTTTATTATGAATTTTGATCTTGATAAGGTTTTACGTTAAAATTAGCCTATAGTTAATATGGAGAGTATACTTGATATTTTCTTTAGCAAGAGAGATATAATTGATTTTGGTGATCTTGAAGTTATTATGGAGTCGATGGAAGATATCTGCTTAGTTTTTTTATATCAGGATACGAGTTCGTTTTGAAATAAACTATCTATAAGGCCTCTTAAAAAGTTTTTATTTTTATTTTTGTCCTATTTGGATCACCTTGAATTTTAATTTTAATTTTGGTGATGGAAAAATAATGTTAAACTCTCAGGTCATTGGCTATGATCTTTATTTAATTATATGTTTTATGGATGACTTAATTATTAAGTACATTGGTTGACCCTCTAATCGAAGGACTTAGGCCCATGATATTCAAAATGGTATTGTTCGGACTACAAGGCCCGTAATCGACACCATATTTGATTATATGATGGTTTTTTGATAAACCATGGAACTTCTCTGGCTTTAAGGCATTTGAGAGAAATTTGAGGACTGATAGAGAAAATAGCATTTTGGCTGTTATTGAATCACATTGGCATGCTATTTTCTTGTTACACTCCACACTAATGACTAGTCGACAGAATCAAGTAACATTTGTGACCGTGGAAGGTCTTATATCGGTAAGGGTATAATCACCGTCTGATTCAATGTTATTTGATTCTAGTTGGATTGAGTCATATTCAGATATCACACATTGGATCATGTGTTTTTTTAAAAATGTGGCCACATAAAATTAGTCCTTAGCCCGAGAGTCGTTTTCAAATAACTTATTTTCCTTTTTCTTTTTGATTTTAATTAAAATTTTACAATTGATTTTGCCCAAGAGGGAGAATGTTAGAAATTTTATAATCATTGTGGGCTTCAATCAATTGTAGTTTTTCTTGTTTTATGAAAAATGGGCTAAGACATGATCCATATGGAGGTGCAGTATAAAGCCCATTTAATTAAGTGATCATTTGCTTTAAGTTTGAATATCTTTAAACTGATTAGTGTGGGTAACAGTGTAGGCCTAACCCATAGCCCATGATGGGAATGAGACTAGGGTTAATAAGTTTGGCTAGGTCCCCTCTGCATTCACAATGTGTTGGAAAACCGTCACTCCACAATTCGCTCTATCGAAGGTTGTGATCAGGGAGTGATGTGAATTGAAGAGGAAGATCCTGGTCTTTCCATTGCAGGAGCATTAGAGGAAACAAGAAGTCTTCAAGAAATCAAGAATCATGTCTTCAACAAGTAAGCCTAAATATTTTGGTGTTCTAATTTCATATAATCTCATCTTGAGATTTCTTACAATCGATGGATTCGAGAAGAGGAAGAACATCGGAGAATGGTTATTTCTTTCTATAGTAGTTTGTTTGAAGAAAACATGGCTTTCCATCCTTGGTATTCTGCTCACTGCACCTGGCCGCCTCTGACACAACAATTGAAAAACATGCTCCAATAGCAATTTTAAGCACTTGACATTGAGAGAGCATTTTTAAGCATGAGTGATTTTAATGCAGCAGGCGAGGATGGGTACCAACATATTTCTATAAAAACAATTGGAAACTCCTCAAGAATCAGGTGTATGCAGACATTCTCAAGTATATTTATCTTCTTGATAACATTCAGCATATTAATCAAACGTTGTTGGCTTTTATTCCCAAAAGAGAGATGATACACCCGAGTGACTAACTCAGATTGGGCTCAAATTCGAACAGGTAACTCGAAACGGGTTTCTGAGCAAGACTAGTCGCTTTGCCAAGGGCATCATCAATTTTGGGCCTTCCAAAGTTATTTAGATGTGATTTTTGGGGCTTTTCAGTTTATTCAATAATTGTCAATTATTTATCTCTTTTGTTTCTTTGATTTTATTTGATTGTGCATAATCCTTTTTGATATGAGTAAGGACACAACACTAAATAATCCATTACAATTGCCGAATAGGCCAATCACAAGGTCAAGAGCTAAAAAGTTTAAGGAAGATCTTAGTGGGCTGATTCAGGAAATGTGAACGGATCATGAAGACATCAAGTCCAAATCAAATCCTAATAAGAATTTAGTTAATGCCAACAATGCAAGGGAGGTTGAGTGAAATTATTAGCATCAAATCAATAAAATTTTAGCGGAGTTCATATTATCAATGTAATAATAATTTAGTGGGTTTATTTTGTAGTTTCCAAAAGCCTTCAATGCTTTAGTGGGCTGAATTAATATTTGGTGTGTCTTTTCCTATTCTTGGAGGGATGTTCCAAGATAAGCTTTTAGTATAAATAGGAGGGATTGTAAAAGGACTTGAATTTGCAAAGTTATCAATAGAAAGAATTCTCTTTTTTGTTCTGAACTTATCAAGAATTTTCTTGTGGCGCTCTAACCAGACTTATCACTCACCTTCTTCTTTCTTGAGTGTGCCGTCTTTATCCTTCTTATACCATTGGTTCTTATCTTCCATAGATAACGAGTCAAGATTATTTATTTTCTTGTTTAAATTCCTGATTATAGAAATGATCCTAACTAAATTGGTTTTGGGTCTCACTAATCTTGGTGAGGTTCATATCACCTTTGATTTTGTTGGGGTTTTATTTTTATTTTATTTTGTTCAGCCTATTTAAGGTATGAAAAACCCTATTGTTATTTGCTTGTTTTATTTTTAATAAAATTCATAAAAGAAAAATAGTTTTCTCACAATTCTTGTGTTCTTTCTTTCTATTTAATCAATTGGTTATTACTTCAGCATTAAGAGAAGCCGGAGCATATGTCTCAATTTTGTCCTATCTCTTTGTGCAATGTATTATACAAGATTGTCAGCTAGAGCATTGTTTAGATATTAATGTCTCTAATGGAGCATCTAGTCTCCCCTTTCCAGGTTTGCTTCGTTCCTAAAAGGCATATTCAAGGTAACATTTTTATTGCTCAGGATATGATTCACACCATAGAGAGGCATCAAAGAAAGAAATATCTTACGGAAATTAAAATAGACCTTGAGAAGGCCTGCGATTATTTAAATTGGAACTTTATTCCGATGGTGTTAAGGGAGATAGGACTCCCTCAAGCGATGATCTCGCACATTATAAGTTATATGATGACAACTAGCTTCAGGGTGTTACGGAATGGAACCAAGAATGAGCTTATCCACCCTCAGTGTGGAGTTAAGCAGAGGGCCTTTTCCTCCCTACCTCTTTGTATTATGTATGGAGAAGTTATCGCATATGATAGCTCATGAAGTGGCTAATCAAAATTGGAATCCTATTATTGCTTGTAAAGGTGGGTTATCAATCTCTCCTCTCTTTTTTGCTAACAACTTACTCTTATTTTCAGAAGCCTTGGTGGAGCAGATGGAGGTCATTGTGGATTGCTTGAATTGCTTTTGTCACGTATCAGGTCAGAAGGTCAAAATCATAAAACTACTATATTTTTCTATATGAATACTTCTTCAGTCACTACTCAAGATATAACTCAGATGAGTGGCTTTAGGAGGGAGCATAAGGTAGGTCGTTATCTTGGATCCATGATGTGGCATGGAAGAGCTGAGCGGAGTCTCTATGCTGATCTGTTTGATCGTGACCATAGCAGACTCAGTGGTTGGAAAACCCAGTGCTTGTCCCTTGCGGGTAGGGTGACACTTCCAAAGTCAATAGTCTCAGCAATTCCCAAATATCGGATGCAAAACAATTTCATTCCTATGATGGTGTGTGATGAAATAGAGAAGTTCCAACATCAATGCATTTGGGGAGATATGTAGAGTGAGTGTCACTCTCATCTTGTTGCTTGGAAGCATCTTTGTCAGCTTGTTGATAAGGGTGGACTGGCTTTAATCAATCTACGCAAACAGAATGAAGCATATATGCACAAAATGGCATGGAACATTATTCACAAGCCTCACGAGTTATGGTTTCGAATTTTGTTCTCTAAATATAGTACAGGTATAGACCTGCGAAGGGAGATAATTACCAAACCCTACAACTCTCACCTATAGCGTGGTTAGGGAAAATTTGGAACAACTTTCTAATCAATATGCATTGGGAAGTAAAGGATGGTTCTAACACTTTGTTTTGGACTGACAGACGGTGTGGGCTTAACACTAGACTTATTGGTATAGCAATATTTCCACCTCCCGTAACAAATATGACCCAAGCATTGGCTAGATGTTGCAGGAATGATGCTTAGAATATGAAGTATTTAACCAAATTCTTGGACAAACCAGCCATTAATTACATTAGGGGAATATTATCGTCGAACAGTAATGATGAAGAGATAAGTTGTGGTGGCTCAGAAGCAACAATGGTGTCTCTTGTTGGATCGAGCGTTTACCACTGCGCCAAAAGCTATATCTATTAGTCAGGGATCAATTCTTTTTACTTACCTCCACCCGCCCAAATGTCATGGTTTGATATGACTCTAACCCACACTGGGTCTTGTCAAGGCAGGAGGCTAGCCTCACCAACAATCCTCCTCACACCTTCCTTCTATAAAGAGTCATTACTGGGAATCGAATCCATGACCTCGGCTCTGATACCAAGTGTTGGATCGAGCGAGTACCTTTAGGCCAAAACTATTGGTATCAGAGTTCTTACCACTACGCCAAAAGTTATAGTTGTTAGTGAGGAACCAACTCTTTCTACTTACCCCTATCAGCCCAAATGTCATGGTTCGATCTAACTTCGACTCACACTGGGCCTTACCAAGGTAGGATGTTGGTCTCACCAACATCTCTATTGATAAGCTAGCTTACCACAACATTATGAAGTTTGTGGGTTTCCCAAGTCAAGTCGTTTGGAGGAAAATATGGTCATAGAAGGGTTTACAACGTATCAAAATGTTTGTGGCTGGTGGGTAATGATCGTATTCCTACCAAAGCTAAGATAAGTAGATGGTCCTCTTTTAACTCGGATTGTCATATGTGTGTGGGAGTCCATGAAACCACACTGCATGCACTATGTGACTGAATAATGGCAAAGACGATTTGGAATATCATGCTGAATCACAATAAGACCGTAGATTTTTTTTGCTGGTAATCTGGGTGATTGGCTTCTTATAAATCTCTCCCAGTAGTTGGCTCATCATAGATTCCATTGTCAGATCGATTATTTTCTTGTCATATGTTGGTGCCTTTGTGGGTGGAAGAATAACACTATGCATGATACTTAGTTTGATTACCTATCACAACCGCTTTGAAATATTCACAACTTTGTGAGCGTAATTTGTTCCTCATTTTCTCATATGCAGGTGTTGTAGCCCAATTCTGGCCAGAATCCTTCGTTGCAGTAGGTTGATGCTGATCATTGGAGGGAACCAGATGAGGGTTGGGTCAAACTAAATTATAATGGTATAGTTAAGCAAGAGCATCTAAGGATTTTTATGGTGGGCTCCTTTGGCTGGGAGGATATTTGTATTTCAGGGATATGTTCCCCCTTAGTTGCTAAGTTGTGGGGTGTTCTAAAGGGTGTGGAGCTAGCTTGGAGTAAGGTATTCGATAGTTGATAATATAAGGTCATTATAAGAATATTGTGTCCATGCTTCTCGAGTTATAGAGATGCAAGCCACCCTCATCTAGTTTCTCGCATTAGGGACTGATGTGGTAGAGACTGGGATTTTTTCTTCACCTTGACACACCCCCCCGGTGAGCATAATAATTATGCAAACTGGTTAGCAAAATAGGATTTCCACACTGCTGAGAGCCCTTACCTTTTCACCAAATGCCTTGTAGAGCTTAGGGGCTTACTAGCCTTAAATAGTAATGCTGGTATCCATTCTGTCCCTTCTCTTGTGTAATCTCTTTTGCTTATGTGCTTAGCCCCCTCGTCATTCCAAAAAAATAAAAAATGCATAACATTGTTAGTTTTCTATGTTTGGAGCAAGAAAAAGAAAATAAATAAATTTTTTTTAAAAAAAATACTTTTATTTTGATGAATAAAAAACTGAAGAAATAAAACTTCATCATTCAAAGTGAAATTTTTCTCTCCATTTTTACATTTTAATTTTTTTTTCTTTGCCCCTGTTTTCTTTCTTCACATATAAATATGGTTAATATGTATGAATGAGATATTATAATAGCACTATAAAATAATGAAATGAAAAATTCATACACTTATGCCAGTTTGATCCAATATATATTCAGGCTCCTTTCCCTGTTTGAGTGGTGAAAATCCTCAAGGACTTTAACTTACTTTAAAGAGGTAATTAACATTATGAAATTCAAAAAAATATAATAAAAATTAGACACTAAAAATATAATTTTCTTTCATGGTATGGTTGGGGTGCCACAAAGGTGGGCTCGGACATAAAAAAAATTATTGCTTCAAATCTCATGGTTAAGAATTATTGCATGAGTGTTTTACGCCTAATTTAAGGTCCAATCCATCATCTCCTTATAGGACAAAATATTATCATAACTCAATATTCTCCATATTTCCTCTCATAGTGTGTCTCATGACTAGTATGATATGCAGCCCTCACATGCATGATGTGGGGCCTATGGCTAACGATTTTGGTACCCATTACATGATACTTGAGAAGATTCCAACCTTCCATAAATCATACACTCACACATATTAAGGACATTTTAGTTATTCATGAAGGACCTCCTATATGCTAAAGGATATTGATGTTGACAAAGACAAGAGTGAAGATCTCAAATTGAAGCTATGAAGATCCAAGACATGGAGCAAATTATACAGGTTAAATTTTTGTAACACACTCTTTATATCACATAATTTTTTTTCATTGAGTTAAGGGCATTTTTGTAAATCTGTAAAGTTATGATAGACTAGTAAATTCTCATAACTAGTAAGGGAACAATTGGGATTTCACATAAAAATCAGATTTAAAAATAAAAACTAATTTAGTTAGATAATTCTATCAACCCTCATCTAAGAAAAAGCACCTGTACCTTTGGTGGGGTGCAAAAGTCTAGAAGAATAACAAAGCTCATCTTGTTTTCATTCAGAGATCTTTCCTTCGTATGAGAGTGAGTGTTGTTCGAGAAAGCTTCCTCACCATTGTTTCCACCTTGACCGAATGCATGTTCTCAAAATCTTCATTGAATATTTTCGTTATTTTCTAAAAATGTTCTTCTCTTGAGATATGTTCATGGAGTCAAAGCAAAGTGTGGATTAGGCTTCTTGTGAAAAATTATTTTTGGAAGAAGATCTTTGTCAAGTCAAAGAGATAATCAAGAATTTGACATAACACTGTGTGATTTGGCTGAGCCCTATTTTCAGGTTTTTTCTTTCTAATTTCCTTTGGGATTTACTATTGGCATCTCTTTTGATAATTAAGCTTCTTTGCATTATTCATATACTATTAGAGCTTGGATTGTACATTTCAGTGATAGGTGCAGTGTAATCTTGAGTTGTGTATCTTTCTTGAAAAAACTAGATAGTGTATTGATTGTTTGTGCCTATGTGTGTGCTTAGATTATCCTAGAGTGTGTGTGTATGTTTGGATTTCAACCAAGGTTGTCGGAAATCCTTACTTGCTTGTGGTTGTGAACATAAGTCTTGGAGCCCTAAGGAACCTACAAGGGTGTAGGGTTCTGATTTGGTGGAGTGGTAAAACTCCTAGGCTTGAATTGTGGTTCGATCCATGAAGTTGAAGCTTTGAAACATCTAGGATTTTCTTGAAGTGCTTGAGTTATTTTAGTTGAATCTTATATGTGTTTGAGTGGTTGTAAAACACTTTTTGGTTCAATAAAATTGCTTCGCGGGTATTTTAGTCTGGATGTAGCTATCCCATTGCACTTAAGGGGTAGTGAACCAAGACAAAAGATTGTGTATCTTTCTCTCTGACTTATTCTCTTAATTTTCTAGATATAGATTGAAAGTAACACTATTCTCTGATTCAAAAGTGTTGTAACAGTTTTCTGGTGATACATTTGTGTTGTAGCATTTTAACTGTTCTGATTTGTTCTATTAAATAAGTGTTGTAGCAATTTTGCTTATTAATCTTGTTAGTCTTATTTTGTAAACAACATGTTAGTTCTTACCTATTGCTATTATATTAATGTGTGTTCATTGAAGTAATTTTTCAAGCTACTTGATTAATAAATTTCTGACCATTAAGAAGTGAATTACTTCATGATTTAAGTTGCGCTTGTACTCTATATAAAAAGGTTAGGTATACAAATTTCATTATTGCATCATTCTAACATTTGGGCAATGGAGACATGAAGAAAAATAATAGCACTATTATATTTGTGTGATTGTTAACTAAATTGGAAATAACAAAATAAATTCGAGAACTTTAAATCTAGTTACTTTGGTGAGTCTCTTGAACTTAGTAGGTCAACTTTCTTTAGGCTAATCAAATTTAAAGATCTACTCACGAAAAGTTTTTAAAGTTAGAACACCTATTCACCCCTGATGTTCGGTAAGCATCCATTATAAGAAGCTGCTTGCCTAACAATTCACTCTTGCATTGAGAGCACTCTTACCTCTTTCCTCTTATTGGAACCTAATAGCATCTTGGCTAACGTGGATTGAGATCTGGTCCCTCATACCAGTAGCTTATCTGAGTTCATTAAGTAACCTCATCTTTTCACCTTGGATTACACATCCGTTTTCGCCTTGTGTGTGTACCTGGATCGGTTGATGATGTGATTTTTGTAGCTAACAATCTTCTGCAGTGATCTATTAAATGCTCTGTTCGGGTGAGAGGTGATGGTGCACTTACAAGTACTTCAGAGATCATGGAGGAAATCTAGAAAATATCATTATTCCTATCATCATGGAGTGATAAGTGTCAATTTGAAATTATCTCCCAAATTGGAGGAAATTTATCAAGTGATTACTAATGGAATAAAAGTAATGGAACCGAGAAGAAGATTGAGTTAAATGTGAGTCCAATATGAGTTCCAGAACACCTATAGTACTTATATGTGCACACTTATATTTTAGAGACATCAATTCCTCAAATTGAAGTCGCATGAATATTAAAATAAAAATAGAGTAAAAGTAAAGTCAATAAATAACGGGTTATAAGTTTCTACTGTTGCAGGAAAAATTTATAATCTTCTAACAGAAACAAAAATATGTGGAACCCATCGAACTAAAAAATAAAACGACTAGTGAGACTTTATATGAGTGTACAAAATGGGACATTTTTTTCCGCAACAGGAGAAAAATATACCCATTTATCTCTAAATTATAAATTCTTACAGGTGGATGTGACTGACACCCTTATCATAAAATGCCATATCCTTTTTATGTATAAAGATCAACCATGGACAAGCTTTCTCCTCGTTCTGCACTTGACATATACATTAGGTAATGAATATAATGACATCTGTTCTCCCAAAACATAAATGTCAAAAATAAAAAACACGCCTTCTTTTAAACAAAACTAAGTTAACTTCCAAATGTTAAGTTTGTTTTTGGATTAATTTATTTTGAGGTTAAAAAAAGTATCAACTTTTTGAGAAAAGAAAGTTCTTATTTCTCTATTATTTTTTTAAAATGAATTTTTTTTTTTAAATATCTCACTAAGTAAAGAAGATCTCTCAAGCCACACATAGTGAAAACCTTGATTGTTAATGAAAGTTAATACTATTAGGAAGAGAAGAACTACCTTAACCAAATTGGCCAAAGCTTGAAATATGATAAATAGTATGATACGTTATTGAAGAGTTATTTATAAGTATTTCAGTAAATACTCGTTAAGTATTTTTTTATTAAGAATTTTTTTAATTACTTTTAATATTTGAATCCACTAAAATAGAAAACAATTACTTTTCATATTTAAATTTCTTTTAATACTCATATTTAAATTACTTTTAATAATTGAATCATTTTTCATATTTGAATTACTTTTCATATACAAAGAAATGACATTTTATATTCGAATAAATTTTATTTTTTTAAAGAATTTGATAAATTCAGTTCACCAAAAGTAGTAAAAAAAATTACTTTTCATATTTGAATTAATTTTAAATTTTTAAAAAAATTGATAAATTAATTCCTCCTAGAATCGAAAAATTTACTTTTCATATTTTAATTGTTTAAAAAAATTAATAAATTCAGACCACCAAGAATAGAAAAAAAATTACTTTTCATATTTGAATCACTTTTATTTTTTTTCAATTTTTTTATAAATCAAGTCAACCTAAAATAGAAAAACTAATTTTCATATATATTAAAAAGAAAATTACTAAGTACATTTAAAGGGAAACTTGAGAATCAAACTTAAGCCACTCACAATATAGGTTTAGCAGTGCTTGAATCGGTTTAATCCGGCTTGAATACAAAAAAAAAAAAAAAAAAAAAAAAATTACCTTTAATATTTGATTCACTTTTAATTTTTCAAAAATATTTTTTATAAATTCAGTCCATATAAAATACAAAACATTACTTTTGGTATTAATAAATTTTAATTTTTATAAAAAATTTTGATAAATTCAGTCCGCTTAAATATAATTTTGAGGTACTTAGACTAGATTTTTTAAAGCTATTATATAAACTAAATTATCCTAATTATACATCACTAAATTATTCTTTAAGGAAATATCCAACATATTAATATTCTATTCATGTATTTTTTATGTAGTAAAAATATCAAGAGACAATAATGAAGTTATAATAAATTGATATTTTCCTTTTATATTTTAGAATGGCTAAATAAAATTAAAACTTTTTTACAAAATAAGGAATTTTAAAACAGATGAAACATTGTTAAACCATAAAGGGGTTGATTGAGTTAATAAGAATCTAATCACATTGGTTAGGGAATTTGAGTGTTTTTTTTTTTTTTTTGTACATATGGAATTTGAGTTTAATATCTACGACTAGGAGTATAAATGGGTTAAACGACTTGTCGGGGGGTCTATATCTTGGCCTGACTCATTTTAGAAATAGTATATGTTTGAGCTCATCAAAAAACTTATTTAGAAATCAGGCCACAAGCTGATTTTAGCAATCTTGGCCTCAAAGTACGGCTTTCTTTTTAATAAATAATATTTTATTTTTAATGAAATAATATATTATTATTTTTTAATAAATTAATAAATTATTATTTTTTAATAAAACAATATCTTGTTATTTATCTTGTTATATTTCAATAAAATAATATCTTTTACTTTTTTGCAATTTTTTTAATTTTTCACAATTTTCCCTTTTCTCATTTGGCAAACACATGTTTTGTTAACCCTAAATTCCTTCGCTGTCAATGTTTTTCTCCCTTCCCTCATTAGCCAAATTTTGTTATTTTTCTGTCCTTTTTCTCAACTTTTCTTTCCTTCCAAACCATCCATCGTTCACCATTGACTCTCAAGACTTTCGCAATTGATAGTAAGTCCTCTTTCTTTGTACTTTTTGCTCTTTTTTGTCTCATTGACAAAATTATTTCTTTCCAAAATTTCTATTAAAAAAATAATAATATTATTTGACTCACTGCATGTGTTGTATGCATCTATGAAGGAAAATGGCCTTGAAGGCCGTAGGTATGTAAGGATGAAAACAAAATTTTTCAAGAGCGGAAACACACATGCAAATTAAGATACGTACTTTAGGACGTAATGATACCTTTGTTCGTGATTCAAAACTCCAAAGTGATCAGTGTAAGGTTTGAAGTTTCAAACCCTTTAATGTTGATCCACACCACCCTACGTCAAGCTGCAAGAACACTTCTTGAAAGCCACCAATCGAATACCACAAGGAAGGCTAGCTAGGCGTCCAATAGGAGAGAAAGAGGCTTAGGTTTCAAGGTGTTTAGTTGAGTGAATTTTCAGCATGAAGACTCACAAAGTAGCGCATGAAGTTCTATGAGAAGAGGCTAGGTAATTTTCGAAAAACCCTTAAGAGAACCTAACAAAAGGATGCACTTTTGGAGATGAGAGAATGATTGAATTGAATCAGATTTTTCTCCCAAAAATATGACCTATGTAGCGCCCAATAGTGGAGGAATAAGTGGAGTTGTTGCAATTCAAATCTAGCCAACAACCTCCTATCATATCCTCATGAGACTTAGTATATACCTAGTCAAAAATCTTACTTAATAACCATCATATGGCCAGCCATTTGGTGCGCCTTTATTCAGCCCAAAATTGAGTAGTTGCAATTCAAATTGAACCAACTCATTCACTTATTCTCTCAACAAACCAAATCTGATTTGAGCTTATTTGGTTGACCATATGACCATCAAAAGATCACCAAATCAGTACCCAATGGGTGCAGCTCAGTTGGTAACTTGGCGCTGAGTTAGTGGGGCTGGATATGTGTTCGATTCCCGCTGAATGCATTCTTGCGGAGGGGGCTGAACCTTTAGCCATCACTGCTCCCCCGCACTCCGGATTAGTCTCATAGCCGGCTCAAAGAGTCGAAGCTCGTGGGTATACCGGAGGGAGCCAACTCGTCTCAAAGAGATAATTAGGGTTGGGTAACTCCAAAAAAAAAAAAAAAAGATCACCAAATCAGCTCCCCAATCTTGCTAGAAGTTGTCCAAAGATCTTTTCTTGATACTTGGGATTTGATCCATCAAGATCTCATCTTATCCTTTTCTTATGAAACAACCTTTCACAACCAATTCAAATTCAAATTTAAACATTTAAATTCAAACGTTCAAACATTTAAATTCAAAATTCAAATTCAAAATTTAAATTCAAAATTTAAATATTTGATAATTAATTTAACTAATTAAATTAATTAATAATGTCTTGGACCATCCAAGCTCATTACTACTATCATGCGCCCTTTCCCTCTTAGGTGGGCTTCCAAACTTCTTCTTGGGCTAACAACCATTATTAGGCCCAATTCCTTTAATGTTATATCATCAAGACAATAAGGTGTTAGTGTGTGACCTATTAGGCCCAACATAGCCACTGACATAAATGGACTTGGGCCCAACAAGCCCACAACCCATTTAATGACAACACAGAGCACTAGCAATGCTTTGTTGCCCCAGAGCTAGTTAGGTTAATGACATGATCATCCTATTACATATATTTGGTTACTGTATGTATTTCCTTTCATCTCGGTTACCTTCCCATTAAACCTAGGGTGAGGATATGTATCAACCCTTGCGGTTTAGGGTAAGCTTTAATTCGAAATAGGGAATCTTCAATTTACTGACTCTAAAGGCAGATCATCTCATGATCTCTTTTACTATGCATAGATTCCTGAGTCCTGTAAATGTCATCCCGATTTCTCCGGTTTACAGATAACCTAATCTCTTACAAAGATTTGACGAATTCCTTCAGCTTATCACCCTAGGCCTATGCTCTTTCAGGACATGCCCAAAAGTACACCTATGAGTCTCCATGTTTCAGGCAGACGAGGTATACAATCAAAACATGCCTTCTAGAACACAGTCTAGGTGAAAACTTATGGTCTAAGGAAAGACATACCCAAATATTAAGAGACTGCTCTAATGATACATTTGTAAGATTTCCTCATAGAGTCTCTTTGTGGGTCTGTTCAGTGCGCGCTATACCCCTATAGGTCCACCCACGACTTTAGCTAAGACATCTCTATATCTGTAGCTCATGAGATCTTTACCTTGTATCCGAATACAAGTAGATAAGTCCTGCTAGTCTTACCCGAGATTATTGATCCCCATTCTCAGTGTCTCTAGACTAGGAACATAAAATTAGGAATAAACATCTGGTATCCTTAAATCCTCATGATCGTGATCTCATCACAGATACTCAAGAGATACATATTTTATTCCAATGGGTTTATCCAGTTACTCATATAATATATTAACAATAATATTGAGACAAAATATGAAACAGGATAAAGAGAGCTTATTATTTATTTGCGACAATATAAAAAGGTCTACATATGTTCTAATCTAATCAAAAGATTGTCTCTAGGACATCCATATACTAACAATCTATATATCTTGTAAGCATTCTACTTTCTTGCCATTTTTTGTTTCTGATTTTTGACAACATAATTAAGTTGTTAAATGTAACACCCCGTAGTACTCCGGTTGTTAACATACATGATATTTGGCATACACAGCGGAAGACTTTATTTTAAAAGAATAATAAAGCGTTTTACAAAAATACGAGTAAACTTTTTTCAAAACCTTTTATGAAAACATTTCTAAAAACGTTCACTTGAGATACTGCGAAAGCATAAATCTAAACATACTTCTACTAATTAATCCCATGAGCCAGTATTAGTGGCCATTGACCATCAAGATATAACATCAAGTGTCATTCCTGACGGAGTCTTATGGACAACATAACAGTTGTATTTCGAATAACTGGGGACAAGGTCCCACACATACACTTAACCTGATTGATACTCTAATTTAAACAGATAGCTTGCAAGTCCCACACGGACAGTAATTCCCTCAATGGGTCAATACAAATAGTATGGCTTCATGCCCAAATTAACTGATTACATGCATCAAGTCTATATTAATTCAAACTATAAAAGCATCACTAAATAATCCATGACTCTAAGAATACAACCATGAGCCTAAATAAATACATACAATAATCTCCATAAAATAATTAAACATGTTAACAAGTCTACATGCCAACATCAAATCTAAACATAATATAAAATCATCAGCTGCATCATCAACTACTCCAATGCGGGGCCTTGCCCCTAGAGGCATCACCACTGCTCTGGGTACCTGAAATGATGTCCCCAAACAAGGTGAGATAACAACATCTCAGTAAGCTCAAGGTTCATATAGGATCCTCTAATCCCCTGAGTCCCCTTCCTGCATGACAAGTCAGATATAAAGCATATAATACAAACATACAGCATAAACATAGCATCATCATATCATCCTTGTGTAACCCCAGGGTCAAAGCCATAGACGGTTACACTTATGTAACTTCCAAGGTCAAGCCATAGACAGTTACACCTGTGTGACTTTCAGGGTCAAGCCATAGATAGTCAACACAACCTCTGTATGATACAGCCCCCAGAGTCAAGTCATAGGCAGCCTACATACCATAATCACTGGCCAGGATCCTCATAACATATATCATCAGTGCATCAACATAACATCAAGATCATATAACATCTATATGAATGTGAATGAATGCACATATACATCATACCATATACTCTCATACAATACAACCATAATGCCCACCATCATGGTGGGGCCACAAGAGAGAGGAGTCAACTAGAACTAGGATCTTACCTTAGGGATCTTAGCACAAGCCCACACTCCAATATAATACGTATACTCCAACAAAATCCTCAAGTGCACGATTCTCTAGGCACACCTAGAGTAGGAACCATTCACATCATTAATTACATATTAATTAATCAAGTAATATCCACGACTTAATCATTTAACGATTCCACTTTTCATACTCATATGCCAATAATATAGCCATTACAAGTCTAGACCAATTATTACATAATTACGTATTTTAGTGCATTATTACAAGTTACCTAAATCTTCAATTAATTACATAACTTAGAATCACATGCAAGACTCACTTGGGTAACTTAGATTATTTTCAACTCATCCAAGCCATATTTATGATTATTATAAGTTACTAAGGGCTCCCCTAAGCCCACTTAGCTTAAATATCACTTTTACGGTTTTCTCATAAATGTACATGCTTCTGTTTTCTAGTCATTGACTGCAACTCACTTGTTATAAAATTGTCATCTTTTAATATGTTAATATAGACTCAAATACCTTTCTAAAAAGGTATCACATGCCTCATTTGGAGTTTTTTAGCTCCGTTTATCATCATTTGAAGTTGGGCAAACAAAGCTGTTTGCCAACTCCGAACAGGGACCTAAACATCCTTTATCATTTCTGTGATTCTGGAAAATCTATTAAACCAATTACTCTCAAATTTTTATGCAGACAACTAGACACCTTTATATTTAATTATACATATTATGAGCCTAATTTGAGTAAGCACAGAGGGAGAAATAATTCATGGAAGTTGCAGCCATATGTACAGCCCATGCACATGGCCTCCCTGTGCAGTCATCACTTAAACAAACATAAAGAATGGAATATATCTTCAATTGATACCAAATTTTGACACCACATAGCTAACATCGCAAGCTTCAATTTGATATAAGTAACAGCCCTATATGACCTCTGTGAAGGGAGATATGCTCGCCCCAATTTTGCCTAAAAACTGGTTATTTAGCCCTAAATGTGTTTACTTAACAAACCTTAATTACTTTTGATTATAAATCCTAATTCACTTTAATTTTTGGATTTTTCTATTATTAAGTCACTTTATGAAATTTCCTTAGTCACATTATGTCATGATATTTAAAGTTCACTAATTGCTTGATTAGTGCACCTAAACCCTACTTAAGTCTAATTTTAGAGTTTAATCATTAATTAGTGTATTATGCAAAGTCCACTTCACTTAACCACTAAATTAATATCCTAATTAAGTCTTAATATTAATTTTAACATAGTGACCCTAATTTAAACCTATATGGCTGAACTGTTTAGGTGTTTATATTAGTATTTTTAAGCCTATTTTTAGTCATTTCATTAGTTAATTAAGTCCTACACTTAATTAGTCCACTAATCCATCATTTAATTAAATTTTAAACATAAAACCCTAATCATACTATTTAGGATAGATTTGATTAAGTGGTATTATTAGGGTTCAAATCCATTCCTTAGTCATAATTAGTGTTCATAAGATTAAAGGTTGCATTTTTAACCTTTCCCTTGGTTCCACTTATGATTATCCACACTTTAGAACATCAAGAACCCATTTTTATCAAATTAAAACATCAACCCCATAGAAAACTCATGATGGGTGAATAATATAGGTGGATGGGAAAGCATTTTGGTCAACATTTCTCCAAGTAATCATGCTTACTTCTTCAAGTTAGCTCCAAGGCTTCAAGCTTCCACTTTTCTCAAGCAAGGATACATCTTTTCCACAAAGAAAACACCTTTAAGAAAGGCTCAAAGTTAGAACTCAAGAATACAACTCAAAGGTGAGATTTTTCAAGAAAAAGATTCAAGATACTTACACTAGAAGTCAAAGGAACCAAGCAAGCAAGTGTTGTTCTTCAAGATAACTAAAGAACACAACTCCATGGCTCTCAAAACCTTCAAAACCATGGCTGTGTTTGGGGATGAGGAACTCGAAAATTTGCTCCATACCATGAAAATAGTATGGTTGTGAAGAGGAGAGTGAGGGGAACAAGTTTGGTGAAGAAGATTTGGTGATTTAGTGAGGTTTTGGAGATGAAATCTTAGAGAGAAGTGAGAGCAAAGTTTGAAGTTTGAAATTTAGAGAGAGAAAGAGAAATGGGGGATAAAAATCTGATCAGAAAAATGGGGGGAAAGGTGCCCTGATTAGGGGTGCCATGTCACTAAGTGACCATTCGTCCTTTAGTGAGACCCAGTGTAATTTTGAACTGATCCGTCGTCAAAGTTTTTTCCGGAAACTCCCAAGACTCTAACTTTAAGTACTTAACATTAATTTTGTCTAATTATCATGTTCATAACTTACAAATTTGATTAGTCGATCACAAATCCACTAACAGTTGTTTAATTGCACTGTAGTCTTTACCGGTGTTCTTAATTGTACCCGGATTTCATAATCTTCTTAACTTTAACATTTTTGTTGTAATAATAACTTGTTAGGCATATATTGGTTTTTATTTCCATTTTCTCATCTTTTTCCCGTTTCGAGATTCTACCGGCTGCTGCTACAACAGTACAAAATACCCGGCAGAAGTGACTTTTCAAAAATACCTCAATATGGGTATCAATCTTCATCAAATCATATCCTAACCTCATTCATGATATTCATATCATTAGGTTAGCTCTCTAACTATAATTTGCTAACTCAGAGCTATTCTACTGATTGTTACTGCGTCAGCAGTCAAAATTAACAGATGAAAATTCATCTGTGCAAATTACCCTCAATATGGGTATCAAAATTCTTAGAATTTCATCCTCATTTTATTTATGACCATAAGGTCCTCATTATAACCCTCTAATTTAAAAGTCATATAATTAGTTAATATTTTGGGTTGTTGTGTGCATAGAAAAAAAAATATTTCAGCAAGTGAAACATACAAAAGAAATAAAATAATTATAACCTATATTTTACAAAGTGCAACATGCCTTTGTTTTAAAAAAGAAGTCATACTTAGCTTATAATTTGGCTTATATAAGGCTAACAAGCGAAACCAAGTTTGAAATAATTTACACAATCCTAACCCATTTAGGCTAAAACCTGATTTACTTACACCCATAGATAATATTCAAATACTATATTAACATAATTTGGTCTTGTAATAGGATAAACCCATTCCTGCTTTAAGATTTATCTAGAAAAATAGGATAAAATCATAATTCAAATAGGGTTAAGTGTGTTCCTTGTGACCCTAGAATGAGGTCATTTTAGGGTTGGAGAATTTTATTTTATTTTTTAGTTTTGATTTATTTTTAAGTTATATTAGTCTTTATAATGATAAATATTTTTCCTCTAACTTGAAAATTATATTGTTTTAGAATGAAACGAGATAATTTATAACAGGATAAACACTTAACCCAGTAAAATGTAGACATTTTAAAAATTATTCTCAATTATGATCATATAATAGAAAATAATCCAGAGTTATTGTGATTTATGATATTGAATATTATGGAATTTTTGAATTATTCTCAAAATCTTTAAGGTTTTGATTTTTTTTTGGGAATTTAAAAATTATTGTAATTTATGATATTAAATATTTTTTAAAATATCTTGATTCCATTTAAGAATGCATAGATATGTTGAAGATGATTGTTGATTTTGGTCAAATAATCATAATCAATTAGGAGTTATTGTGTTTTATGAGGTTGAATGTTATTGCCGATGTTATTGTGTTTTATGAGGTTGAATATTGTTGCCAATTCTGATCAAATTATCAGTTAACCATGAGTTTTTGTAATTTATTTTAATTTACAAATTGTTGTAATAAATGATTTTAGGACCCCAATTTTTTTTATCATTTAGGTATATATTTATATTCAGTAATTTAACAGATCCATTCTAATTTTTTTTTAGATATCAACAGTATCAAATAAAGGATTTGATTTATCCTGTCTTGAACTATATCTCTTCATTTTATTTTATTTTATTTTATTTTGGTACATTATATCTCTTCACCTTTTTAAATTGTGACTCTCAAAAATCAAATTCATTACATTACCTTTTGAGTAAGTCAAATCCGGAGATTTGTCTGGATCATTACTAGACCAAACTCTTGGGATTCCATTCTGATTTTTAGATAACATCTTTAGGTTCTAAAATTATGAATAAAGATACTAAACTCTTATCCATAATAATAATAAGGAAAAAAAGTGTATAATTTTTATTTTATTTTTGATAACAAGAGTGTATCATTTTAAAAGATATAAAGTTGTGTCATTTTAAGTGAGATAAAGAGATACATAAAGGAGGAGAGAGAATAGACAAAAAAATATAAAGGTATGGGTTGGACCTTTTTGTGAGAGTAAAATGATATAAGTTGTGTCATTTAAAAGGACAAACACTTTTCTCTAATAATAATAATAATAAAACTCCCTATTGAAATGGAAAATAAATATGATACCATTAATTTCTACATTAAGATTTACAAAGGAAAATATATATATATATATATATAAAAGATTAATATTTTTTATATTGTAGGTGTTCCGTCCTTAAGACAGAGATGTCCGGCCCAATAGACTGGTATGTCGATCTTGGATCTTGTGCCCTTTCCAAGGTATCTATGAATGAGATACCCTTGAGTCAAGCATATCACTGTGCACAGAGTACTATAACGGCGTTAGCCAATGAGGTGTGTGTGTGCGCGCAGTGATATCATAACAGTAAGAGAGAGAGAGAGTAACGTACCTTTACGGTTTACCTTGTATTTATAGAGGTTACCTGTGGGTAGTGTGGATGGGCCTTTGGTACCTCTGATGAGGGCCTAGGCCTGTTTGCTATGTTGTCGTATTCGGATTAGTATCCTTGATGGATATCTATCCTTTGTTAATATCAATCCATATCTTAGATTCCCTCTGGTTGGGTTTACCACTTAATGGGCCCATTATACGGGTCTATAACAGTTGCCCCTCAGCCCGGCTACCTGGTTGTCCGGGTAGTCGGGGTGGACTTACGTGTGCATCTCTTCAGGTTTTTTCCCCTGAATGTGTTCGCGTTTTTGCAGACTTTGCATGCTCCGCTTGTGATGGAATTTTTTCCATACAGGGTGTCCCTTGCCCCTTTATGTCGACGGGTTGAGCATCAACCCGGTGAGATATGTTGTGTATCCCACCTTCTGGGCCGGGTATAATCCTGAGCTGTCGGGTTCCTACAGCCGTGTTATCCTGTGATGTAACTATGTTTATGTCGAGTTCTTTGTTTATGCCGTGTTCATCGCCATTTTCCCTTGTTGTAGTGCTTTGTTGGTTGAGTATCAACCATGTTGTTATTCCGGGTTAGGAATATGCTTAAGTTGTTTGAATCCCACTAACGGGTTTCCCTCAAGCGGTGTGCCATAACTCGAACTATGTCTGCACATTTTATTTGGTCGACGGATTGTGCATGAACCCGTTGATGCTTTCATGGAATGACCGGGTAGAGGATGCGCTTTAGGAGTCGTGATTCGACTGTTTGAACTGCCCCAAGCGTCAGCATCGAACCCGGGTTATAGGTGCATGCGTGTACCTTGTTTTGTCTGTTGGTTTGGGATTGTACTCATTTCATCCTGCCACGTGGTACAGCCCGCGTGAATTAGCGTGCTGCAGCCATTCTTGCCATCGTCGCGTTTCGTGCGCATTTATTGCAACATCATTTCAGTTGTCTAATCATTACTTTATGAGGTGAATTTGGCAGTATTGCCCTTGCCCCTTGGCTTTCTCCGTGTTGTGGTTTCCGCGCATGATAATTGCGGTTTCCACCCACGATTGTCGCAGTTATGACTTGAAGACGAAAGGACCTAAATAACCTTGACATTTGCTATTCGCAATTCAGTTGTCACTTGTCATGGCTATATAAGCCTTTGTTTCCTCTTACATGCTTTCGTTTCACTTCTGAGCATTGTTCACCAGCCTTGTTCTGCTTGCTTTCTTCAGTGTGCTTTCTGCATTTGGCGTTTCAGTCCTAGTTCTCCATCCTCTTTTTATCAGGTATTTCACATATCTTTGCATTTTGTTACTGTGTTCATATTTCTACGTTTGAATATGTGTTTTCCATTATCTGTTTATGAACTTGAGGTTGCATATTTTCTTCATCAATTTTCTGGTATTTTCCCAGAAACTATGAAAATTTCCATAGCTAGCATGTGTTAGAGCTTTCTGTTTCATCTTGTCGTTTTGGTGATTACCACCTTGCCCTCCTCCATATCCTCCCTTTGCATTTGATATTTTAGCCTTTTTCAGTTTCTTTACCAAATGAGAAGGAAAAACTCTCCTTCTTCAGCTCTGTGTTTGAAAGGGAAAAGGGAGGAGGATCCTGATTTTTTGAAAAAGATTCCTCCTGGTTCTCGTTTATGGCTTTGGGGAATCCCTAGGACCGAAGAGGAAGAGCAAGAAGCTATGCTGCGAGGTTGCCGTGGTGGCTAGTCTCGGGGTGTGTCCGGGATGTCGAGTAAAGGGTTGCAACATCCCCGAAATAGGGGTGCATCATGCCGGGTTAAGAGCCGTCCTAGTGAGAGTAGGCGTGCTTCACACCTATTCTCCTAACCCGGAGTTGAGGCTTCCAACAAACCTATTGTACATCCGAAATCTCTGTCTCACTTCCAAGCTTCACCACCTTCGTCTATCCCGGGGGGTGGCCCATGTTACTCCTGCGTTTACTTGAGGGCAAAGCTTGTTGAGCAAGGTTGCGACTCTTTGGCCGAGTCCACGTTGGCTACTTGCCGGCATGGAGATAAATCTATTTTTGCGTCAGGAGGAGCAGATGGTCCTTTTACGATTTCTGATATGTCATCATCATCATCATCTAGTGATTCTTCTGATAGCCTTTGTGACTCAGTTATTCTGACTCTTTCCTGATTCCTGCCTTTCCTTGTTTTTAGGTTTTATGGCATCCCCTCCTCCAGAGGTAGTAGAGGAGACGAGTTCCACCGAGTCGTGTCCCCCACATCCCTCGCCCTCTTTAATAGCCCAGTTTCCCTGGGTTACTCATGAAGTTTTGAGTACTATTTTGGAGATGGGTTCGGACGACGTTGCGACCCTTTCGGTGGGGGAGTTAGAGAATTTCGACCTAGTCCCTCCTCAAAAAGATGAACTCGTCTGCTCTAGTGGGAGGTCAGGAGAGCCTCATTTCTTTTTCTTTTTTCGAGATGTCGTGACGCAACTCGGCGTCCGCTTCCCCTTGACGGATTTTCAGATTGATATTCTCAATCACCTTCAAATAGCTCCCACACAACTTTACCCCAATGGTTGGGGTTTTATCAAAGCCTTTGAGCGCTTCTGCTTATATCTTGCTATTCCTGCTTCTGTATGTGTATTCTTTTTCTTTTTTCAAGTGCTTACCCCTCGGACTGGTCGGGAACCGGCCGACCGAAAAGGGTGGGTTACCATTCGAGGTATCCCCAAGCGTAAACTTTTTCAGGTCTATACTGATTCTTTTAAAAATTTTAAAGACAAGTTCTTTAAAGTTTTTGCCCATCCCGGCAAGAGTGTTTGGTTTGTTGACACCTCCCGTGTCGAGGATAGTGAGGGAAAATTCCCTCTGCACTGGTCTTCTGACCATTATCAACTTCCCCCATCCAGTTACCGTTTCCAAGTTACCGAGTTGGGTTCGTCTGATATTGACAGTGCCATTGCTATTGGCACGTACCTTCTGTCGCATAAGCATGCTAGTGTCGCATCTCTTCTGTTCAAGTCCTAGGAGGAACTTGATGCTGAATTAAGTATGGATTATTTCCTGCAACCCTATGCTTGTGTATTGGTGGTGATGCCTTTGATACTAATTTCTCATTATTTCTCTTTTGCAGTATCCGATATGGATAATCAACAAAATGATCCTCAGAGTTGGTTGGTCGTGCTGAACCAAACCAAGGCTGGTTCCACCGGGTTGACGAAGAAGAGGAAGACGGCTGAGTTGTCCCAAGGCAATCCTGGTAAGACCAAAGATTCGTCAACGAGTGCTCCAGCCGCGGTCAGTGCCAAAGAGAAGTCGAATGTTGCTGATGTCCGTGCTTCCCCTGGCGCCCATCAAACCCTGTAAGCCCCTCCTCCCCCAACACCCGAACTTGTTAAGCATATGGTATGGCAAGGAAAAACAAATAGTACTCTCCGGGATGCAGTTTGCGCCCCTGAGTCCTTCTACAACTCATCCGCTCTTACCACAGCCCAAATTAGGGAAGTGGAGGAATTAGAGCTTTGTTGTTTGAAGATGGCCGGGTTAGCCAGACCCTTGCTCATTCTTAAGCAAAAGTATATGCGTTCATTAAGTGAGGCATCCGCATCCCGGGAGGAGAAGGCTAAGACATATGCTGAGCTGCTGAAGGTGAAGGATGATTTGTCCGTTTTAAAAAAGGACTATGATGACACCACCGCCAAGCTGACCCAGATTAAGGCTGAATACGGGAAGTTTCGAGATGAAAAGGCTGCTGAGGCCATAAGGATGCATGACTTCCGGAGGATGTACGAAAAAATGGAGGATAAGCTAAAGGAAGCTGAGCGTACTGCTCACCTCTACCAAGGTGAACTTGAGAAATCGATCACCGGGTCCTTCTATAATGCCCTGAATCAACTCCAAGTACTGAATTTGAAAGTTCCTTTGAACTTGGTCGGCTTGAATGCTCGCGCTTATGTTAGCAATGGCCAAATCATTTCTCCAGCTACCGCCTCTCCTTCCCGTGTATCAGCCATCGAATCTGAGAGAGGTTTTGCCGCTGAGGATGGTGAGGAGGCAATTAACCAACCCGAAAAGGAAGTTAAGGCGGCCAATCCATCCGGAAAGAAGGTTTCAGTATCGGAAGATCCTTCTACTAACAAGACAACATGAAGGGTCGGAATGCCGGTTGAACTTGTATTTTCTTGGGGTCTTTGGGCCCCTTTTGGGTTGATTCTGAATATTACCGGTTTTATTCCGGTTTGTTAATTTTGCTTTCTAAACATTTTATTTTTCCTTCTATATCCTGCTTTATGATTTGCCGTTTTGCATTTCTTATTTCCGAGTTCACCATAGATGCATTTATCTAGGTATTCGTATCTTCTTAACTCGGTATGTCGTTGTCGAACTGCATTTGCTTTTATCAAAAAGTGAGCTCATATTTGCATTGTCTAAGCATATAACTTAGTCGTTTGAACCTTGTCCGTGTTTCCATCCAGTGTAGTACTCGAGTAGCGTAACCTGGTTAGCTTCCTTTTCAAAACCCAGTTTTTCCCAAGGCCATTAGGAAATCATACCCAAGTTGGACTCCAAGTTTACCAGATCCAATTCTGACTTTAACAGATGTATCTAACCCGCGCATTTTACGAGTTTTATACAGAATTTACTTGACTATTTTACGTCGCTTATTGGGTTAAGGATGCAACCCAATTTAGCTTACTAAACCCGTGCATCATATGAGTTCTTTATTCATGTCCTGGCCGAGGTCAAAGCATTGTACGGATTCCGCTTTATGTCATTCTCGATGATGCATGTTTATTGGGACTTAACTATTTTTGATAAGTCTGTATAGCCTGAATTATTAATTCACTTTTATCTAAGGTAAAGACAATGCAGTCATATGTCCCATTTGGCTCATAAACCGAAATAAGGAGCATTTTGACTTAATCAAAGTCGTTACGACACATTGCGCTTGTACCTCGGATGTCGAATTGATGCATCAAAATAAGATAAAGACAAATCTTTAAAAGAAAAGAAACATTCCTCATTTATTTAAATCAAATTGTTGTCTACATGAATTTGCCGGCATATTCGGCTTTAGTCAAATCCCTAATAGAGGAAACAACTTAAATCAAATTGCAACTTTGAAATATTGAAGCGGTGGAGTGCAGATTTAGCTGTAGTATGCCTTCAGCTTATCTACATTCCAGGTCTGCTTAACTTCTTTGCCTTCGAATGTCTCCAAGATGTAAGCTCATTTTCCGAGTTTTTCTCTAACTCGGTAAGGTCCTTCCCAATTTGCAGCTAGTTTCCATCTTTGGCGTTTTTATTTCCGACATCCTCTCGTCTGAGTACCAGATCTTTCTTTTCAAAGATTCTTGGCCTCACTTTTTTGTTGTATCGGACTGCCATGTGTCGCTTTGCTATCATATCCCGGCAATGGGCCGCAACCCAAACTTCGTCAGCAAGGTCTAATTCGGCAGTGAGTAAATTATTGTTCTGCTGCTCGCCGTGCTCGCTTTTATTTATCTTTCTCCAAGAAGGTTCTCCGATTTCTACTGGGATCATAGCTTCGCAGCCATACGTTAGTCGAAAAGGGGGTTCCCCTGTTGCAGTTTGGGTAGTTGTCCTGTATCCCCAGAGGACATAGTAGAGCTGCGAAACGCAGCTTTTTCCTGCATCAAACATGCATTTTTTAAGGCCTTCCACAATTACCTTGTTTGTTGCTTCGGCTTGTCCATTTGACTGTGGGTGTTCCACGGATGCAAAATGATGTCTGACTTGCAAGTTTTTCATCAATTGTTGGAATCTTTTGTCAGCAAACTGTGTTCCGTTATCAGTGATCACTTCACCTGGTATCCCGAATCTGGATATTATGTTCCGTTCGAAGAACCTTTGCACTCTAGCCGAAGTAATTATCGTCACTGGTTCTGCTTTTATCCACTTTGTGAAGTAATCTACTGCTACGATCAACCATTTTAATTGTCCTTCAGCTGCTTTGAAAGTTCCTAGCAGGTCCATTCCCCACTTAAAGAAGGGCCATGGTGCCGAGATATATTTCAGCTCTTCAGGTGGGGCAAGAATTAGCTTGGCATGTTTCAGGCAGCTGTCGCATCTCTTAACATGTTCTTTAGAGTCTGCTTCCATAGTCGGCCATTAGTAATCGGCTCGAAGAGCCTTTTTAGCTAAAGCTTTGCCACCCATGTGATGTCCATTGATTCCTTCATGTATCTCGGCCAGAACATATTCTGCCTCTTCCGAATTCAAGCATTTCAGCATGGGTACATGCAAACCCTTTCTAAACAGCTGACCCTGCACAATCGTATATTGTGTCGCATCTCGGACCAGTTTTCTAGATTCCAAACGTTCTTCTGGTAACATTCCTTTTTCCAGATAATCTACTACGGGTTTCCTCCAGTCTTGTGCCGAGGTTATCAGCATCACACAACTCAGCGTTGTTATGTTTTGTTGGACCACAGTTCTGTGGTTACCCGGACTTTTGGTGCTTGCCAACTTTGACAAGATGTCAGCTCGACTATTCTCCCCTCGAGGGATGTGAGTGACCTGCACCTCATCAAAATCGGTCATCATTTCCTGAACTTTACTCAGGTATTTCATTAGCAAAGGACCTTTAGCTTGGTACTTTCCCTCTATCTGCGAAGTTACCAGCTGTGAGTCACTAAAGATTTAAACTTTTCTAGCTCCATGCTCTTTAGCCTGCATCAACTCGGCTATCAGAGCTTCATACTCAGCTTGATTATTTGAAGTTGGGAATCCCAAGTTCAAGGAGTGTTCAATTGTTACTCCTTCTGGGTTTTCCAATATGATCCCGGCTCCACTTCCTTTATTGTTGGAGGATCCATCCACGTAGACCTTCCATGCACCCCCGGACTCCTCATGTTTCGAGTTTAATGGCGTCAGCTCCATTACGAAGTCGGCCAAAGCTTGTGACTTGATGGCCTTCTGACTTTCATATGCTATGTCATACTCATTAAGTTCGATTGCCCAATTGGTCATTCTTCCTGCCAAGTCCGGCTTGTGCAAGACCTGTTGTATGGGCTTATTAGTCCTGACAATTATTTGGTGTCCTTGAAAATATGGCCGCAATCTTCTGCCGCGATCAACAACGCGAAAGCCACTTTTTCTAGTTTTTGATACCTGACCTCCGCACCTTGTAAGGCTCTGCTGATGAAGTAAATCGGTTCTTGGCCTTCGCTAGTTTCTTGATCAGCACAGCACTAATGATTAAAATGTCTCTTGGGTTTGGCTTCGAGAGCACTGGCGGAGTCTCTAAAGCACGAACATGGCATTTTGTTTGAAAAATGCGTGTCGGACACGTGTCGGACACCGACACGCTCCGGCCTTCGCTATTTTTTGACTATTTTGACACGCGATTTTGACAGCACTGTCAAAGGGCGAACACTAAAATAAAATATAAAAGTAAATTGTGAGAAGAGAAAGAACTGACTCGGTTGCTGACTCGAGACCACTCGTCGGCCTTGAAGAAATGCCCTTCGTATCGGTTTGGTGGTTCGTCCATGTCAGGATCTCATGTTCCATTGTCGTCTTCGCCGAAATCATGTTCGATCTGGGTTGGGTTGTGAAGAAGTGATAATAAAAAGGGAGGGAAAAAAAGAAGGGTTACTTTGGAGGTGAAGAAGAACAAGAGGGAAAATGATGTTCCTGAGAGATGACTCGTTGATGATGATGCTCCGATGACTGTTGATGATAAAAATCTGGGTTGTATGGTTGTCTCCTCCTTAACAACTTTTTTTTAACCTTGGTTATAATCCATGGTTAAGTTCTTTCACCCCACTTGAGTTAGATGTGACTAATAAATGTCCTTTGGCCTCACCGCGTACGTGTTCTGCTACAAAGATTAGATTTTTTATTTAAAGTGAATATAATAATGACTTGTACAGGGCGTTTTCTTTGAAAAACAGTGGGAAATTAAGTATGGATCTATGATGGGATGATAATGCCACAAATTCTATAGTCCAAGTACAGAGGTACACATTCCGAGTATAGTATAACAAAAGTTCAGTTGTAGATTATAAAAATCAATTATATAATTTTAAATAGAATATGCATGATAATTTATAGCATGGGATATTTATTATCACAACTCATCTCAACTCTTACAAAAATAATACTAATTTATATATATATTAATATAAATTATATTATATATATATATATATATATTAAAATATTATTTAATATCAAAACGTGTCCTAACGTGTCGAAATTTAACATTTTTTAGAATTAACGTGTCGGAGTGTCGTGTTGTGTCGTATCCCGTGTCCCGTGTCGGTGTTCGTGCATCATAGGGCGGAGTTGCTAAGCATTTCTTTACTTTCTCAAAAGCGGCTTGGCATGCCGGGTTCCATCCTTCAATAGCCTCATTCTTTAATAGTTTAAAGAAAGGAAGGGCATTTTCAGCAGAAACCGGGTTAGGGAAGCTAATCGACAGGTTAACTGCTGAATTTCCTTTTTGTTTTCGGGTACTTTCATATCCAGTACTGCCTTGCATTTTTCAGGGTTCGCTTCAATTCCTCTATGGGTTAGCATGAATCCCAAAAATTTTCCAGCTGGTACCCCAAACACACATTTTACTGGGTTGAGACGGATGCGGTACTTCCTGAGCTTTTGAAATGTCTGCTCAAGATCCTGGACATGCTTCGTCAAATCAAACGACTTTACAATCATATCATCAATGTATACCTCTACATTCTTGCCCAGTTGATCTTCAAAGGCTTTATTCATAATCCTTTGATAGGTTGCCCCTGAACTTTTAAGCCCAAATGGCATCACATTGTAGCAATAATTGGCCTTTTCAGCAATAAAGGCGGTCTTTTCTTGATCCGCCGAGTACATTGGGATCTGGTTGTATCCCGAATAGGCATCCATGAAGGATAGCAGGCGAAACCCAGCCGCGTTATCTACCAGCTGGTCTATGTTAGGCATAGGATAAGAATCCTTTGGGCAAACCTTATTTAAGTCTGTGTAATCAGTACAGATTCTCCATTTCCCATTCGGTTTTTTCACCATCACCACATTTGCAAGCTATGTCGTGTACTGTATCTCCCGAATGAACCCGGCATCCAAAAGCTCCTTGACGTGTTCTTGTAGAACTTGTTTCCTTGCTGGCCCCAGCTTTCTTTTCTTCTGGGAAACGGGAGTGGATCCCGGATAAACTGCCAGCTTGTGGCAGCAGAAAGCGGGGTCAATGCTTGGGATCTCAGACGAGTTCCAAGCAAACACAACTGTGTTGCTTTTAAGGAAGTCGACCAATACTTGTTTAATTTAAGGATCAATAGTCTTACCAATTCGGGTAAATTGACCAGGCTCTTTCCCCAGTGTGAGATCTTCAAGCTCTCCATCAGGTTTGGGTCTCGGCATTATTTCTTCTCTCATGTCGAGTTCAACCATGTTGACCGGCTTCTTAGATTGCTGAGGAGTTACATTCCTACCGGTTTCATCCCCTGGGTGAATTCGGGGTGGGCTCGAACGTCCCCCTTCATTTTCTTTGATAGTATCAAAGTAACAGCCCTGGATTCTTTTTGATCTCCACAAACAGTGATTATTTTATTCTTATTGCTCACCATTTTTATCTTCTGGTGTTTTGTAGAAACCAGCATGTCCCACTGATGTATGGTCGGTCTTCCTAGGAATATATTATATTCTGAAGGGAAATCGGCCACTATGAACCTAACCCGTTCTGATCTGAACGCTTCCTTTGTTCCCAAGGTTAATCTAATATCAATGTTGCCTTTAGGAGGTGTATGCTCTCCATTAAAGGCTACCAGCGTCGTTTTGCAAGGTTTGAGGTCCTCTTCATCCAGGTTCATCTTTTTGAAAGCATCCCAAAGTATGATGTCGGCACAACTCCCTGCATCCACGAAAATCTTCCGAACCCGGCAATTCACTAGGGTCCCAGCAATGACCAGTCTGTCAACATGACCCGGTAACACTTCACACAAGTCCTCTTTGGTAAAGTACAAAAGATGAGGGCCTGGCTTGGTTGGGTCTTCTTTGAACTTGGGACGATCTCGAATAAAGAGTACCTCTTTCAGGTATTTTCTTCTAGCACTTACAGTATCTCCTCCTCCCCCTAAGGCTCCACTAATTACATTACAATCAAACTCCACTTCTGGGAATTCGTCATAGTTGGGATCATTTCTCTGATTCCTATCTTGTTTGTTCTTCTTTTCATGAACGAGACTTTTGCTCCGATTTTTGTTTCCCAACTTTCTTTTGTTGTTTCTGGAACCTTAGGTTTTTATCACGTATTGATGTAGCCTTCCATCTCGAACAAACTTCTCCACCGCATCTTGGAGATCCCAGAATTGATCAGTAGTATGCCCCGGTCCATCATGGAATGCACAGTACTTTGATTTGTCCAAACCTCCTCTGTCGAATATGGGCCGGGGTTATTCCACCTTCTTCATTTCCGTCATTGCCACTCCTCTCCAGATTTGAGAGCGTGAAACATTCAACGGCGTATACCTGTCGAACCTTCCAACTCGATCTCTGGTATCTGAGATTCTAGCCCTAGGATCTTTTTGTTATTGTCAACTCGTTCTTTTCCCTTCAAGACTGGACTTCTCCTTCGCGGGCTATTTCTCTTACCCTCTTCGGGTTGTGCATTTGCAATCTCCATCTGTTCGAGTTTGAGGTATTTCTTCGACCGGGTTCTGAACTCCTCCAATGTTTTCACTGGGTCTTTATAGACTGACTTGGCCAACCTGGATGCACCGTCCAATCCGGACACAATGAGATGCACGTGGACATTTTCTGGAAATCCCGGTACCTGCAACGCGACATCCTTGAATCGATTGAGATATCCTTGGAGGGTTTCTCCAAGTTGTTGGCGTATCTTCCCAAGTGAGAACTCGGACTTCGGATGTTTTTTGCTTGTCGCAAAGTTTAAGAGAAACTTCTCTCCGAATTCCTCAAAAGACCCAATGGAGTTGGCAGGTAAGGTAGAGAACCATGCCTGCGTAGCCCCAGTCAGGGTTATAGCAAATAT
Organism: Gastrolobium bilobum; assembly: GCF_033153095.1. NCBI lineage: Eukaryota > Viridiplantae > Streptophyta > Magnoliopsida > Fabales > Fabaceae > Gastrolobium > Gastrolobium bilobum. The sequence goes on along the minus strand of NW_026896718.1, from coordinate 107,318 downwards.
CCGAGATATGAGAGGCTCGTCTATGCCTCGTATGTACATGTCTGTATCGAAAGCGTCAATGTGGACCTATGGGTCCTGACTCCCATCATACTTCGGCAGTCGTGCCGAATCAAAATCCTCGGGGAAAGGTGCGTTCAAAATCTCCCCAGTAAAGGGGATGTTGTTATATTGTCCCTGCTATATTTCCTTCTGTATCCGCCGGGTTCCACTCGTCCTCGGATGTTTTGAGCATTCTGTTAGTATATCGATGTCCTAGAGACAATCTTTTGATTAGATTAGGACATATGTAGACCTTTTATATTGTCGCAAATAAAAGCACTATTTATCCTGTTTCATATTTTGTCTCAATATTACTATTACTATTTATATGAGTAACTGGATAAACCCCTTGGAATAAAATAGGTATCTCTTGAGTATCTGTGATGAGATCACGATCACGAGGATTCAAGGATACTGCATGTTTATTCCTAATTTTATGTTCCTAGTCTAGAGACACTGAGAATGGGGATCAGTGATCTCGGGTAAGACTAGCACGACTTATCTACTTATATTTGGATGCAAGGTGAAGACCTCATGAGCTATGGATATGGAGATGTCTTAGCTAAAGTCGTGGGTGGACCTATAAGGGTATAGCTCGCACTGAACAGACCCACAAAGAGACTCTATGAGGAACTCTCACAGAGAGTATCATTAGAGTAGTCTCTTTATATTTGGGTATGTCTTTCCTAAGACCAGAAGTTGTTACCTAGACTGTGTTCTAGAAGGCATGCTTTGATTGTGCACCTTGTCTGCCTGAAACATGGAGACTCATAGGTATACTGTTGGGCTTGTCCTGAAAGAACACAGGGCTAGGGTGATAAGCTGAAGGAATTCGTCAAATCTCTGTGAGAGATTAGGTTATCTGTAAACCGGAGAAATCAGGATGACATTTACAGGGACTCGGGAATCTATGCATAGTAAAAGAGATCATGAGATGATCTGCCTTTAGAGTCTGTAAATTGAAGATTCCCTATTTCGAATAAAGCTTACCCTAAACCGCAGGGGTTGATACGCTTCCTTACCCTAGGTTTTATGGGAAGGTAACCGAGACGAAAGGAAATATATACGGCAACCAAATATGTGTAATAGGATGATCAAGTCATTAATCTAACTAGTTCTGGGGCAACAAAGCATTGCTAGTGCTCTGTGTTGTCATTAGATGGGTTGTGGGCTTATTGGGCCCAAGCCCATTTATGTCAGTGGCTATGTTGGACCTAATGGGTCACACACTAACACCTAATTGTCTAGATGCTCTAGCATTAAAGGTATTGGGCCTAACAATTGTTATTAGCCCAAGAAGTAGTTTGGAACTCCACAGATAGGGTGGAGGGCGCATGGATCAAAGTAATAGGCTTGGATAGTCCAAGACATTACTAATTAATTTAATTAGTTAAATTAATTATCAAATGTTTAAATTTTGAATTTTGAATTTGAAATTTGAAATTTGAAATTTGAATTTTGAATTTGAATTTTGAATTTTGAATTTTGAATTTTGAATTTGAAATTTGAAATTTGAAATTTGAAATTTGAAATTTGAAATTTGAAATTTGAATTTTGAAATTTGAATTTGAAATTTGAATTTTGAAATTTGAAATTTGAATTTGAATTTAGAATTTGAATTTGAATTTAAAATTTAAGTGTTTGAAAGTTTGAATTCAAATGTTTGAAATTCGAATTTGAATTGGCTATGAAAAGTTGTTTCATAACAAAAGGATAAGATGAGATCTTGTTGGAACATATCAGGAGGAGATCTTTTGGATATTATCCAAGGATAATGGGGCGCTGATTTTGGCTAGATTTGATCATCAAAATCAGCTCCAGAAGATACGGTATGTTGGGAGAATATTTGAGTGAGTTGATTTAAGTTTGAAATGCAACTAACTCAAATGTATCTGGTCACCTTTTAGGCTATATGGGGCGCACCATATAGCTGATTATATGATGATTCATGATCAGATTTCTGACTAGGTTTTGAACTTAGTCTCATGAGAATATTCTGGGATGTTGTTGGCAATTTTTGAAATGCAACAACTCCACTTATTCTCTCCCCATAGGGCGCCACTTTGATCAGATTTTTGGGAGAAAAATCTGATTTGTTTTTGAAACTTAAAAGGCTCCTCTTGTGTGCTTAATGTGTAGTTAGTTCCTCCTTAGGTTTTTGTGAAAAGCCAAGCCTTTCTCTACTCATCTATGCGCCCCCTTGTGAGGTTTTCTCTTAGAACACTTCACTCTTCTAAACACTTTTACCTAGCCTCCTGCATCACACACTGAGCGCATAGCAAGCCTTATTGTGGTGATCAATCGGCGGCCTTACTGGAAGGAGTTCCTATATCTAGACACGAGTGGTGTGGATCAACGTTAGAGGGTCTGAACCCTTCAGACCTACCTTGATCATCTTGAGTTTTCACGAACAAGGTATGACATACGTCTTAAAGTATGTATCTTGATATGCATGTGTGTTCCGCATGCGAAAAATTTTGTTTTTCCCTCACGCATGTTTCGGCCTTCAAGGCCAATTCTACTTTCACATTCTAGTCAGGACGAGTCCTAACCCGGTCTTCCTGGTCGTTAGCTTGCGCCTGACGGTTTTGAGCAATCTGGCCATCAGTAGCCTGGTTTCCCTGGTTCGGGTTCTCTGCATTCACTGGGTTGGGCCTTTCATGACTTTCTACACGGGGAACCCCGTTATGTAGAACTAGGTTCCGAGTTCCTTCTCGGCCATTAGCAGGTTGGCCTCTAACTTCTGTTGCTCCTGGTCCCGCCAATTGTGTTAAGCGTTGCTCCAGGTCTCGCATTCTCCTGTTATTTTCATCCCGTATTGCCCGAAAATCCTGCTGCCTTTGCAGGTTACTACGAGTTTCCAATTATGCGATTCGTTCCATGATCGCAACGAATGCATTATTAGCCATCCGAGTATCCGGGTCGGCCGATTGAGCGATACACGCAACAAGATCCCCTGGATGCTGGGAAGGATTATTTCCAATTGGAGCCATGTTTTTCGCGGCCCCCTATCTCGACGCGTTGGAGTAGGCGCGGTGTCTGAGATGTCGTCCTCAACCTGGATATGATCATAATCCACGTTGTTTCCAATCTGGTTCTGAGGTTGATTTACCTCCTCCAGGACTGGATCCAGCGGTTGGTTCTGATTTTGGGGTTGTTGCTGGCTACTGCTCCTTGTCTGGATTGCCATCCTTTGTCAGATTGATGGGAACTTCAAACTCGCAGACGAAAGTTTCCCACAGACGGCGCCAATGTTCTGTCCTTAAGACAGAGATGTCCAACCCAGTAGGCTGGTACGTTGATCTTGGATCTAGTGCCCTCTCCAAGGTATCTATGAATGAGATACCCTTGAGTCAAGCAGATCATTGTGCACAGAATATTGTAACGGCGTTAGCCAATGGGGTGTGTGTGCGCACAGTGACAACATAACAGTAAGAGAGAGAGCGTAACGTACCTTTAGGGTTTACCTTGTATTTATAGAGGTTACCTATGGGTAGTGTGGATGAGCCTTTGGTACCTCTGATGAGGGCCTAGCCCTGTTTGCTATGCTGTCGTATTAGGATTAGTATCCTTGATGAATATCTATCCTTTGTTAATATCAATCCGTATCTTAGATTGTCTCTGGTTGAGCTTACCACTTAATGGGCCCATTATATGGGTCCATAACACTGACTATTTTATATACAACATGTGGATGCTTACCTCATCATTTTCACCGATGCTTATTCTTTGGACTTCTTTAGTTTGGAAAACCGTGAAGTAGGACTTAAAGGTTATCAATTCTATGTTATTAGCCTATCAGCTTGGCAAAAATTTTTCCATGTCTTAGAAAAATCAATGGCATGAATCTATATAAGGAGATATAATAATAGGCAAAGCATTCAACCTAATAAATGTCCTTCTTGTGAAAATGAAATTCATATTTTACAGTTTTATTGGTCGTGACAAATACCTACCCTATGGTTTATTGAATAATTTTGGGAAGGCTGTTCCTTTGGAGAGTTACAAATCAATATTTTAGTTAGATGCTCCTTTAATATTTGCATAATCTGATGGGGTTTGTTTAAATTTTAAGTGGTCGGCCTAGCTAGATGGCTAGATAGAGGACAGGAAAAGCCACACCCTACGACAATGGAGATCCTTACTACGTTTTGTTTCCCACTGTTTCATAATGCCCTAACTTTCCATACCTAGCCACCCAATTAATCTTGTAGAATGTCCCCAAAAGAAAAGGTAAAAGGGAGAACAAAATCATAAAATTTTATCGTTACTAGTACACATGATCGAGTAACACAAGCATTCATGCTGGCTTTTTGGCCTCTATAAAGTTCCCTAGGTCTCCATTTCTATGTAATATATGCTTTCTAATTTACCATCCATAGTGGGAGTAGACCAAAAGAAAAATCCATAATGGGTAAATGGAAGCAACCATGGAAAAGCCACAAGATTGTTGTTCATAATTTGATATCAAAACATATTGTGTTTATATTTAAACCGAACAGAGAACTTATATTGGATATATAACTAGGAAGGAGCCAAAAACTCATTAATCAACATAAGTTTAATAGTAAGAGGGTAAAAAATATCTCATAATATTATAATCCTGCTTGTATAATACTCAAAACCACTCTTTGGCATGATTCACAATTAATAAATATTTATATTAGTAAAGAAATGTAGAATTCAATCCAATACCATAGATTCAAACCTTTTATCACACATTTATATGGACGAACCTAAAGTTGTTGACCCTGTGGAGAGTTTGTCTTGAACATAGAACATGAACTACGCATGATTTCATTAGACCAAACATTCCACGCTTTACAATTATACAACCATATAACTTAGAGGTTGATGGGAGAAAAGAGCACAAGAAAATGAAGTTAATAGTTAAAACTTTTAAGTCTCCCCCTCTCTTTGGCTGGATGCCCTAATTTATTATTAACTTAGATAAGTCCACACAAGTATAATTATTATAATTCCACCAAAGAAAATGAATTGTAATGAACCCTGACCCACTATACTAACGATCACAAAAAATGTTTATACAAAGTATATGGACATCCACTCCACCCTTATCCAATTGCCTTTAAATTTTGTATGGTTAGACGTGGAAATACGGAATAGTATAATATAGTAACTATAGTGTTACAGAATAATATGAATCATTAAAAAAGCTAGAGCTGGCAAAATGGGCCGAGCCCGCCCCGCCCGCCAAACGGGGCGGGGCGGGCTGAGTTTTCTAAACCCGCTGCCTGCCAAGCCCGCCAGCCCGCCCGGGCTGATTTTTTTTTTTTTTTAATTTTTAGTGTAAAATGTGACGGGCTTGGCGGGCAGCCCGCCCCGCCCGCCCAAACGGGGCGGGGCAGGCAGAGATATCTAGCCCACCTTCAATGGCGGGGCAGGGCGGGCCAGCCCGCTTTTTGGCGGGCAGGGGCGGGGCGGGGCGGGCAGCCCGCTTTGCCACCTCTAAAAAAAGCTCCCACCCAACACTTTAAGGTTTTAGGTTGAATTGATTCTTGACATAGTATCAGAGCTTCCTTGACCACAAGGTCACGAGTTCGATCTTCACCGCCCCCACTTTCGAGTGGAATTAAAAAGCACAAGGTAAAACCAAAAACACTAGGACTATGCAATATCCACACTTCAAGCCCAAAGGGCTTTTGTGTGAGAGGGTGTGTTAGATAATAATATAAATCATTAAAAAGTTCCTTACTCAACATCTTAAGATTTTGAGTTGAGATGGTTGTTTACATATAGATTAAAGAGAACATGTATAAACATTATGTAATTATAAGGGTAGTTAGGTAGTTGTAGATAAAGGTAATAAAGGTGAAGAAGAAAATGGTCCAGCATAATTTCACGCGAGTCGCCGATTATCACGGTGGTTAGGAGGGGGCCAAAAGATAGACTTAAATTAGAGCACAAGATTCCAAAGCTTTTATATTTCAGTGTGAAATTTCTGGGGGAGTGCCATAGTGGGTTAGAACTTAACCATACTCTTGTGAACTATGGTGCCTTGACTCTTTTGGGGCTTGGAAGACCGCATGGATATGGTCAAAAAACCACAGCATTTAGTTTCGGTGTTTCAAAAAAAAAAACCATATATGGAACTCATGTTCTAAGACTATAGTTTGAACGAATCATGGCAGATCCGACATGAAACTGTATTTGACTTTCAGTTGATAAAAAAAAAATTCAATTATGAAATAATTAATTTAATTTACAAAGTCATGACTTATGCAATTATTTACACTTTCTTTTATCTTTGACTATGATATTTTTACAGGCATTATTCTAAAGCTAACTTTTGAATATTATCGCCACTAGCGACCTTGTAACAATTGCTTTTCTAAGTTTAAAATTTAGTTGTATATACCTCTAAGAGTGCTGAACCATTATTGGTAGTTATTTGCAATGTTTGTTGCATGATGTGTGGATCCTAAAAGCCTTGTCATGTATATATATGGAGAACAAATGAAGTTTTTCTTTTCATTTCATTATTATATTGAATTTGTACTTGGATATAGACATGTAGTAAAAATTCTTAATTTTTCAAAAGCAATTCTGAAAACCGATCAATGGGCAATACTTTCATAATTTTAAGAGAACGATGGAAAAGGACAAAAGAGATCTCTGTCCTCTATATATGCATTTACTAATTTACACTGTCATCCCTATATCTGAAATGCAAGGATCGGTTTCTATGGCCTATAGGGCTATAGGCACACGCATATAAGCACATAAATGAGTCTTATCCCAAACGCTGTAACATATATGATGATCAATTTTATTTAATAAGAGACGACTGTGTATGCATGTACCTCTATAGTGAAATCATTTTGTTTTTGTTATATAATTAAATATGAAGGTGAGAATCCAACTACTAATTAGACAATTAATATATAATCTCACCATAAATAATTGGCATTTCACTTGATTGAAGAAATATATTATACATATTGTAAGTTGACCTAAACGCCACTTGACTACAATTAAAAGTGCACACTCATAATTACGTAGTCTTAATTATATTTGTGCTCAATCGGCCCTTAAAAAAAAAATCAAATTTCAACAAATTAACGGTAGCATTACTTACGATGATATTATTACAATTTTTCATTACTCTTTCAGTTGATATTGTTTAAAGGGTGGCGAATTTAATTTATGAGAATCGTAACTCTTGAGGACGGTATACCGGTTAACAAATAAAATATATCCTTCAAATTTATGTTAACCTCAATATTTTGTAACTAGATATATGGTTACGGGCTTTCATAATAAAAATTGCAAATATGATTGCACATATTGGAAAGTAAAATTTAAAGTAGTATGGTAATGGTTAGAACATTGAAAAAAATAGAAAGAATAATGTCGCTTTACCTTTGAATTAATAAAATGTTATGGGAATGATTGTTACTAAAGCAAGTCGTATGGTGGCTTGGAGTTAATTGTAACTTCTTGATTACCGTCCAATTTACTACCACGGAAGGCTAAAAGCCTTTTTTTTTTTTTTTATAACAAAGCCTATTTAGTTGTTAAAAGTGGTTCGGTATAAACCAAACCTTGATTTCTGGGATGATGACATAATTAATGAAGAAATAATTAATCATCATTTTGGTTTTTATGGGATCACTTTGACTCGCTTATTATTTTATAATAAATACCTTCAAAGCCGACAAATATAATAATCTATCCCAAGAATTCACATAAACAAATGTAATTCTTTTTGGGAGAAAAACTGTAGAAGTTGCTTTTTAAAACGTACTCAATTCAAGTTGAAATGTATAGGACAAACTTTAAGGGAAACCAAAGGAAATTTCCATAGCATTAACTAGGGGTGGCAATACAGGTATTGACCCGCGGGTTGACCCGTGACCCGACCCGCAAAATCACGGGTCGTGTCAACCCGCGGGTTAGGACGGGCCGTGTCCGGGTCTTAAAAAATGACACGTTTGGTTTCGTGTCGGGTCACGTGTTGACCCGCGGGTTCACGGGTCAACCCGCATAAGGGTGATTTAGTACATTTACCTAGGTTTTAGGGTTAGGTCTCATCCATCGACTCATCATCCCATTCCTAAATCAGAAATTATCAGCCGCAGCGGTTCTTCTGTTTCTCTCCCCCTCACACCTTCGCCGCCGTTCCTCTCTTTCTCTCCCCTTCACAGCATCGTCGTTCCTCTCTCTGAGTCTCTGTTCCTCTCCGTTCCTCTCTCTGTTCTTCTCTCCGTTCCTCTCTCTCTCCCCCTCACAGCGTCGCCATTCAGCTCCAGTCCTCCTATCTCTCCCTCTCTCAAGTTCTCTAATGTTCTGGATCAGAATCTTCTACTCGTAAGTCCTTCTTCTTTCATCTCTGAGTGCTCCTTTTCTCTTTTTCTGTAACTTATTATTTTCTTTGAACTCAAATTAGTTTTCCTTTTCTCTTGTTCTGTAACATTTTATTGATTAATATTCCAACTTGGAAGATTTGTTTTTGATTTGTGGGTGATCTGTTAGTTTGGTTGAATAGGTAATTGGAGATGGCAGGGAAGACCCTTTCACTGCCCCGGAAGCTGAGGTTTGTACCTAATCCAACCCTACGCTAGTTTTTCTATTTTATTTATGAATATTTATATTTAAATTTTCATTTAATTAGATACTCACTCCACTGGTTAATTTCTACGATAGCATCTGCTGTGTTTATGCTTCCTGTGTATGATGGTTTCTGTTGAAAAGCATGCTTATAGAGAGCTTATATTAGTTTATATGAATTTTTTGTGTCATCGTATCATTGTGTATTTGTATGCGTAAAGAAATCAAATTACCTTAATACATGCTAACTTTTTTTTTTTTTTATGATTATCTCTCGGCTTTAGCATTGAGTGCCTTGACTAAATTGTGTATTTGCTTCTAGCCTTAAACTTAGCAATGAGAGTGTTTTCCTTAAATACATATTTGTCAGGTAAACTTTGAATATTGCGAAAAACTTGTCCAAAAGCATCAACTATAAAACCTGTCATTGATAAGCATTATCAAAACTTTATCCCCATCACCAATAGGCCTACGAAATGTGTCTCCTATCTGTAGATCTTACTTTTTATACGCAAGCACCTATTTGTCCCTTCTCTAATAAGTGTAGCTTACAACAATAATGCAATTTTTCCTTATTATGCCTTCACATACTCAGAAACCTACAAACTTTCTGCAATTTGACATGGTATACAAATTTTTTCATTACAGTCAAACACTTAACCGTATCAAAGAACAATGGACCGTTTATTTATTTATTCAAAACAAATCATAGATATCAAAGAATCTTCTACTTGTTTCTTCACAAAATTATCATTATATTAACCAGAAGACTATTTAAATGTTTAAATTTATCTCCTAGAATCAATATACCCTTTATGTATTCATAGTTTTCTATGTTCATTGTTTTGAACCTTTTTTTTTTTGCAGAACCTAATTTTAGACATAGATATCTGCTAGCTCTCAATCATCAGTTTGGTTTCTGCTTAATCCGGGTAGGTTCCTCTCTCTGTCTAAATCGGTAGCTGCCTTTTTTGCTTAGTCAAGTTATTCTATATTCAGAGTGAAATGAGTACACTAATGGTTGTCCATTAGTCAAGTTATACAAAAAAGTCCATTAGTCAAGTTATACAAAAAAGTCTTTAAATGATTTTATATGGATAAATGAGTACACTAATGGTTGTTAGATCGTTGTCATGTGCTTCGATTGTGATTTAAAGATTTCTTACAATAATAGAGAGAAGATGGGATTAGAGCTAGGGAAAAAGAGAGGGAATTTGTTATTCTATATTCAGAGTGAAGATGTTTCCAAGAGGAACAATCCTCTTACAAGGGATAATTCCCCTATTCCATTAAGCAAGTCTCAGTTCCGTTTATATAGTTACCTAACCTTCTAACCATCAATTGGACCCCCTCTAACTAACCAACTATCTTGCTATTTTAGTTCTCCTGATTTAGACGGATGTTCTCTAACTAACAAGGAGTCATTTACAGCCTCAAGAAAATTAACAAATAAGTTTTTGTTCTATTGAAGCACTTATGCATATTGCTGACTTAATAAAGTATTTTCTAGTAGTTTGTTAACAAGATGTAGTTCTTCTGTGAGCTGAAGATATTGGAATGGAAATGAGCACATTCTTTGATATCTCAGAGGATTTTAACGAGACATGGAGGATTGTTATGAAAAGTGAATGTCCAATTATTATTTATCATGACTTGGATTTGCACTTATCATTTGGATTAAGATGAGATTATAAGAGGCTTGTATTTTATAAGTATAGATTTGTTTAGTTTTAAATTCCTCACTCTTGGATTATAAATATCCCTTTAGGTGTCTTTTCTTATTGACCTTTAAGATTAATAAATTACCTCTTTTACTCAATTTCTTTCATATGTCGAACTCTTTATAAAAAGATCACCAACATGTTTTTTTTTTATCTCATTACGGTTTTTTTTTACTGCCTTTTTTGGGGTTTGGAGTTTCTTACCTCCATGTGAGGTTGGATTCTAGTAAAATAAGTAGAAAGCTGAAGCTTTAAAAATGTTTTGGCCGAGTTTGCTGGAAGTTTATTTCATGCTTTGAAAAAATGGTTGATTGGTTGTGTTAGGCTGTTAGGTAATGGTAGAGAACTAAAATGGGATTCTTTTATCTGTTGGCATAAATATTTAAGATATTATTTTTCATGTACCCAGATATTTTACAAAATGGAAGAGGGAGAAGAAGAGCTGGATGTTGGTGACTCTGAGCTTAACACTCTATTGGATGATGGACTTGACAGTGTTGGTGATTTAGATGCTGCAGGTCCAGCAAAGAAAAGGAAGAAGTTCAAATCACAAGTATGGAACCATTTTGATTATATTCCAGCAACCACAGATGGTGAGAAAGACCACTGCAAGTGCAAACATTGTGGAGCGACATATATATCAGACTCTAGCCATGGAACTGGTAACATGAGAAGGCATATAGATAAGTGTGTTAAAAGGGATAGCAGAGATGTTGGACAGTGCATGCTTTCTACTTCTAGTAACACTGTATCTGTTTGTCCTAGATTTGATTATGATAGATTTAGAGAGTTGTTGGTTCAAGCAATTATTATGCATGACTTTCCATTTCAGTTTGCTGAATTGCCAGGAATCAAGAATTTACTTCTGTTCTTGCGAGGAGATTTAAATCTAATCACTAGGAACACTGTGAGGGCTGACTGTCTGAAAATGTATCATAAAGAGAAAGAAAGATTGCATGCTTTGTTGAGGGGAAACTCAAGTAGGGTAAGTTTAACTACTGACTTGTGGACTTCTATAAACACGGATGGTTTTATTTGTTTGACAGCACATTTTGTGGATCGTAGTTGGGGGATCCACAAAAGAGTTTTGAATTTTAGTCATATGCCTCCTCCTCATAATGGAATTTCCTTGGCTGAAAAAATACACACTTTTTTGATAGAATGGGGCTTAGAAAAGAAGATATTTGCAATGACATTGGACAATGCATCTGCAAATGATTCATGTGTTGAGTTCTTGAGTGGTCAATTAATGCTTAATGATGGACTTTTGTGTGCTGGAAAATTTTTCCATTTGCGTTGTTGTGCTCATGTTCTAAATTTGATTGTTCAGGATGGTTTGAAAGAGGTTGACACTTCAATTATAAAAGTGAGGGAAAGTATTAAATATGTGAGGGGTTCACAAGGTAGGAAAGAAAATTTTTTTGACTGTGTCACTCAAAGTTCGATTTTTTCTAAGAAAGGTTTGAGGCAAGATGTTCCTACTAGGTGGAATTCAACATTTATCATGCTTAACAGTGCTTTGTATTATAGACGTGCTTTTGTTCATCTTAGATTGACTGATTCTAACTATAAGCATTGTCCATCTATAGAAGAATGGGAAAGGATTGAAAAGATTAACAGGTTTCTTCAGGTTTTTTATGAAATTACTTGTATATTCTCTGGCACTAAGTATGCAACGGCTAATCTATATTTTCCCTTGGTATTTAAAGCACACATGACATTACACAATGCTTTGCATAGTGCTGATGATTATATTAGGGAGATGGCTACAAAGATGTTCAATAAATTCAACAAGTATTGGTCCCAATATAGTACGGTCTTGGCCATAGCATGCGTTTTGGACCCTAGGTATAAGATGAATTTTATTGAATTCTGTTATGGAAAGTTGTTTGATGAAACTTCTGCAATCCAAGAAAGTGGAAAGGTGAATAGCCAGTTGTTCAAGTTGTTTAATGAGTATGCAAAGCATGGACCTGACCCGTCTTCAATATCTTCCTCAACACAACACACAGGAGGTGCAAGTGCAACCACTGATCCTAGCTTAGCTTCATTCTCAGAGGTTGATGATGATGATGTCTTAAGTGTAAGTTGACGTATTATTATATCACCTTCTATTTTATTTGTTGCTTTATTTCTTTTTTCTTTTTACTTTAACTTAGCTTAATTTGTGTTTGTTTTTTTGTTTAATTTTATTAGGAATTCATGTCTTCTAATGTTGTTACTGGGCCCCTAAAGTCACAACTTGAGCTATACCTAGAGGAGCCAAGGGTTGATGCAAAGCTCAAATTAGATGTATTAGCATATTGGAAGGGTAATCAATACAGGTATCCACAAGTGGCTTCAATGGCCAGAGATATCTTTGCCATACCCATCTCTAGTGTTGCTTCTAAAAGTGCTTTTAGTGTTGGGGGAAGAGTTCTAGACCAATATAGAAGTTCTCTCTCACATGATGCAGTGGAGGCTTTAATTTGCACTAGAGATTGGCTCTATGGAGCAATTGGTAATATTTTTATCTTATTTATGGTTGTGATGATATCTTTGGCTATATAATTTTTTGCTCTAATTATTTTTATTACTTGTTTTATAATAGATGGTGAAATTGTACGTGTGGAAGATTTAACTGAGCACTTGATGAAGGACTTGATGGTGGAGGAACCCTAAAATGAACTTGATTCATAAACTAGTGTTTAATGGAATTTGTGTTTAATTTAGAATATTTATTGTATAATTTTATTTTGATGAGTTTGTACTTTGCACTAGTCATGAACTTGTTTTATGTTGATGCTTTTTTAGGTAGATGACAATTCATGAAATTGAACTCATCATGTTTTTTCTTATTTGATTTTAGTTTATTATTATTGTTATTGTTATTATTATTATTATTATTATTATTATTATTATTATTATTATTATTATTTACTTTAGGTGCATATTTGTGTCACAATGAATAGATAATAAGAGAATATAGTTATTGAGAATATTTGTGTCATTTACATACAAGGAACAAAAAATCTCATAAATCAGAAGCTGTTTTTTTCTTGAATTTTTTATTGTATTTAATTTCAAAAAATCTTTTTTTTTTTAAAATTTCGAATTTTGCGGGTTGTGTCGTGTCGACCCGTGACCCGCAGCGGGTCGTGTCCGGGTTCATGTTTTTTAACCCGTTTACAAAACGTGTCGTGTCCGTGTCGTGTCAAGTTTTCTTCGTGTCGATCGCGGGTCGTGTTGGGTCGTGTCGGGTTGACACGTATTGCCACCCCTAGGCCATTAACCTTTCTATGGTATTATACAGGGAAAATGAACAGAAAAGATATAATAAAAAATACAAAAAAGAAAAAATTGGAAATTTCATTACCTATCTTGATTGATATTAACTAATAAGAAAGAAGAGATAATTCATTTCCTTTGGTTTGATTTTATCATAAAAGCAATTTAAAAATACGTAGTTATAATATTGAAATGCATAAAATATGTGAGGACCTCACTTTTTCCCTTTCCTCGTTCATCCAAATCTCTCCCTTTACACCGTCCCTCTTTTGTGCTAAAGATAATGTCTAATCAATAACTATTTTTCTTTTCTTTCCCTTATGTAGCATACCAGTTAATAGACCTTTGGATTTTGGTTTGTAATTTTCACCTTCTGTTTAATTTTCGCCAATTGGCTAGCTAGTCAGTTGAATTATTATTAAATTGTACTGTTCCATAAAGCCAAAATGTAAAACTGTTTTGAGAAAACAAAGTTAAATTTTTTAAATATTTCATAATAGGAGGTGGACTTGAAAAACTTAAAACTAAACTTTAAAGGGATGTGATATTGTGTTTACTTTTTTTCATTCTTATCTTACCTACCAATCTCCACACCGTTAGATCAGAATCTCAAGAGGAGAAATTAAGAAATGATAAAAGTTGATTGAGATTCTAATCTAACAGTGTTAGAGAAGAGTAGATAGAAAGTAGGCAAAAAAATTAATTTAATGTTTTTTAATAAAATAATTACGCATTTATTACAGTTTTTGAAAAAATTACGGATCTGCTGCACAATGTCATGCCCAAAATGGGCGTCACATTTTGGGCGTGACACATGCGGCCCTGACGCCCCCCCTTGGGCGTGAATGGGCCAAAAAACTTTATATAATCCCCAACCACTCTATGCATTCTTCATATATCTTCTCTACCATCATTCTTACACTTTACATACACAATTGTTATCTTTAATTTAGTATTTTTATTTTATTTCTTATTCCATTTAAAAATGACTTCACATTCTGATTCTGTTCGTGTTGTGTTATATTACAATGGTAGGAATGTAGAAGGTCGACGATGTGTCATGTTTGAAGGTGAAAAAAGGCCGCCACGTTCAAACGCAACGCAACCATTTACGAACTGCATCAGAGAATTCGTTAGAAGTTAAGTCTTCAAGGTAACCAATGTATAACTCAGATCACCACAAGCTTATGGAAATCTGAATAATACATTAGTTTGCAAGCGGTTGATGATGAAGACGTGGAGATGATAATGAAAGAATTTTCAACCAGTCAAGAAAAGATTTTCTGGAGTTGTATGTGGAATTTACCGGATCAGAGGATGTTCCATTACCTCTGAGGTCAGTTGCTTTAAATTCTCCCCGTCTTCCATCAACATCTGCCGCTCATGCTTCTCCAGTTGCTAACAATTCTAAGGAGATAAAAATTATCCGACTTGGGAAATGCATGACGAAGACGACGACTATGATGATGAAAATATCGCAATGGAAGAACGTCTTCTGGTAGAGGATGCTAGTGCTTCAGAAGGAGATGAAGGTCGTGATTGTGGCGCGTCTCAAATCCCAGTATACCATGAACCAGTGGTCGCTGAAATCCCGCAACTGCATTACGTTTCATCCGCATATCTACGAAATCATCATAGAGGTAATTTATAGAATTTTTATATACCTGATTTAGGATGTTTGTATTAACATGTTTTAATTACCATATGCAAGGGACGATGCTATTATCCCTTTTTGGGAAGGAATTCTGTATTACTCGTATATTGATTGGAGTTATCGTAGCGAACAAGAATCGTGCACTGATGGTATGGCTTCAGGATCGGGATCAATACAAGGTCCGTGGAAACTGGGTGACAAGTTATTTGTGAACCAAGAATTTGCAACAAGAAAGGAGGTCCAAATGGAACTGAAGCACAACCTCATTAGGGAGCATCAAGAAGAAATTGTAATTTAGGGCACGCCTGCAAAGTTAAGCATGAAATGTTGCGCGTATGATAAAGGTTGCTCGTGGCGCGTTAGGGCGATAAAACCAGTGTTTGGTGAAAATTGGAAGATTACCAGATGGGGTGGGGATCACAATTGTTTGAATGACCAAATTTCTCATGGTCATAAATAGCTCGATGCCGACGTCATTGCGAAATTCGTTCTAGGCACATATTTTGTCTTAATGATATGTCAACTGTTATTAAATACGTTGACTGCATTGTGACTGTAATGTCTTCATTGGTAGGGATGATAAGGGAAGAACCATCAGTCTCAATTTCTTTGGTTCAGGAAAGGATAACCTCTAAATATGGGTTCAAAGTTTCGTACAGAAAGACATGGTATGCGGAGCAGAAAGCGATGGCAATTATGTACGGTGATTGGGAGGAAACGTACGTTTTTCTACCGAGGTGGTGTGAATACATACTGCGCTCTTCTCCAGATTCTTTTTATCATATTCAAACAAATGATTTTTATGTGGAGCATGGCTTAATTCCTGGAAAAAAGGTGTTTCATCGCATGTTTTGGATGTTTAGACAGTGTTGTGAGGCATTCAAATTTGCAAAACCAGTCATACAGATTGATGGCATGCATTTATATGGGAAGTACAAAGGCAAATTGTTGGTGGCCACAGCCTAAGATGGAAATGATGAATATTTGCCGATTACTTTTGCCATCGTTGAAGGTGAAAAATGGGAAGCCTGGGACTATTTTCTTGTTAATATTCGCTCTCATGTTACACAAATGTCAAACATATGCCTGATCTCCGATCGGCATCGTAGGATAATATCTGCTGTGGAGAATAACCGTAATTGGCTGCCACCAAATGCATGTCACGTGTTTTGTATTCGTCATATTGCAAACAACTTCAATCAAAAGTTTCAAAATGAGGGCTTGAAGCAGACATTAAAGAATTTAGGTAAACTTCTATGAACTTTACTTATGTAAATGTTTCCATAGTACATCTCTTATGTGTGTATGCTAATATTACACCTGTGCAGGGTATACTCCGGCAATGGTTGACTTTGAAAAAGGTCTTGCGATGTTCCGTGAAGCTAGTTCTCATATTTCTGAGTGGATTGATGTCATCCCTAAAGAAAAGTGGTCGTGTGCATACGATGTTGAAGGACGAAGGTACAAACATATGACAACAAACTTGGCAGAATCTGTGAACAGGGTTCTGCAAAGGGGCCAGAAATATGCCCATTACTGCTTTGGTTAAGCACACATACAAAAGATTGGTTCAATATTTTATTTCGAGAGATACATCTGTTGTTGCGCAACTTCAATCTGCACATCGTCATTGCAAAAATGTTGTTGAATTGGTCAATGTAACACCCCGTATATCCGGTAATGTTATCATAATATCGTATTAAGCTGCGCTTAATTAAAAATGCGAAATTACTTTTTCTTTTCAATTATGATGCCATTAACATTACCAACTTGCTTAATAATCAATTAATAAAACATCGCCTGTATGTAATTGGAATAAAACAGCTAACTGAAATACCTCATAACATAGATAATATAAGTGTGGCTCTAGTCACGGAACTACAACAATGTAGACCGGACCATCTAACAGTTTATACAACTCCAATCTAAAAAGTACTAACAGAGAGTGTCATGGACAATCCCCATGCTCACTCAAATAAGGCAACATGTCCAACATTAGTCTCAACAACAACATAATGATAAAAGGCATAAAACATAATCAGCATCAATATCCAGTCATGCTAACAAATAAGCAGAAACAACAAAATCAGCTAAGCTCCGGCCTCTTGCCGCCTGAGGCATCAGTACCCATACTAACTGATCCTGAAATAAGCATTCCCCAAACGTGGGGTAAGATCTCTAATCTAGAAATCTCAGCAAGTCAATGAGTCCTCAAGGATCTTCCACCCCAAGCTCACTTACATGTGCAATATAAGTTCAAAAGCAGTTTATCATTTATCATTTCTAAAACAATGCAATGCAGCAGATAATCATGCCACGTGTGTCAATACTAATCTACTGGCCAGAGAAGTGCAGGAATACGTCTATTACCCACACATAGTGCAAGATGCTACTTGCATCCACCCCGGACCACCGTATTGTATGACGCCACATACTCAGGCTCCCCGTCAAGATGGAACACCACATGCATATTAAAAGCCATTACACATAAAGCTCAACAACATTTCAAATATTCAAAGCATGTAACACAGCATGCATATAACCATACCCCTATGGGACATGGTGGAACCACAACATGGCTAAACCGAGGACACGAAAGCTTACCTTGCAAGCTAACTCCAAAAGCCAAGAGTCCACAGCTCAAAGTCCAAACACAGCAGATTCACAATCTGTTATGGACCAATACTAAATCAATAACATGTACCACATGCATACAAATTAAAGACAACGCCTTTTCATTACGCTTTACGTCTTAAGGCTCCATACCAAGCCATAAGTCCTTAATCACAACGATTCTGACTTAGTTCATTAATTACAGAAGTTCCACTTCAGCAATCTAGGGTCCACAAACCCCCAATAGCCTACTGTACACACAGCACAGCTACTGTTCTACGAAATCCCAGAATATCCGGATATTCCTCGGGACCATATCCGGATATGCAATATCCGGATATCTCACTGGACATATCCAGATATGCAATATTTGGATATCCAGAATCCCATATCCGGATATCTATTATCCGGATACTCAAAACCCATATTCGGATATCACATATCCGGATATTCATCGGGCACATATCCGGATATTTCACGACAGAATGCAGAAAATGCATTTCGTGAAGATATCCATCCAAGGTTGGGTTTTTAACGATTTAAAGCACCTAAACATGCATTTCTAGGTGTGTTCAACATTACCCAACAACAAGTTATCATTTTTAAGCCTTAACATGCATCAAGCTTTCATTTTTAAGTTCAAAGACTCAAGACCAAAGGTGACAAGGCTTACCAAAGCTCAATCAGCCAACAAGAGGTGCTCTTGGAGCTCAAAAGGTCACTCCAAGGTTCTGTCTCTCTCTGAACACGAAAATGGTGCACAAAGGTGGTTCTTTTACACAACAAGGAAGCTCCTTGAAGCTTCAAAACACCTAAGGAAAGCTCCCTCCTTCCTAAAACGTGAAAACAGCAAGCTCACCCTCTCAAGACAGAAGCCAAACTCAGAAATGATTCTCACTCACAAGGATTGTTCACACTCACCCAATGTGTTTTCAAGAGAAAAAATGAAGAATCAAGGAAGAAAAGGCCTTGAACCTCAAGAAAAGGAAGGAGAAAACCCAAAGGCTGTGTTTCTGGTCAGCCACCAACACAACTCACGTAGCAAAAATCTGGTATCTAGGGCAATGTGCCCTTAATAAGGGTATTTATAGCCCAAACGCACTTAAACACACAATATTAACTTTAATTGTTACGCTTAGCATTTTAATCCCAAACTTTGGATTATGAAACTACATAATTTTCTAAGATTTATCATATTTTTCTTATAATTTTCTGAGCACCTTTCCGGTACGCGCTTTTCCAAGTCCTACAAGTCCTACATATCTGGACTTGAAACTCGTTTTACAAGTCCTACATATCATTCTAGTAATTATCATACACTTATTATTATCATACCGACTAGCAGAACCAGTATCTGCACTTTTCTTCCGAAAAGCGACTTTCAGCATTATTACTCACTTACTATAATTATTAAAGCCTCATAATAATTATTAGGGTCAATTATGGAATCATTTCCTATTTTCTCATAATTTATTAATTAAATTCCTTAATTAACAGTGCGGGTTCTTACATTCACCCCACCTTTTTAGGATTTTGACCTCAAAATCAGAAACATACCTGGTTAAAACTCGGGGTACTGCCGGAGAAGCTCGTCCTCACGCTCCCAAGTACACTCCTCAGGAGTCCTTCCGGTCCACTGCACCTTGACCATCGGAATGATCTTGCTCCTCAGCTACTTCTCGCCACGATCGAGAATCTTTAGTGGTCCTACAGGAGTCTTTAAGTTCTCCCGAACTTCCACATAATCCGGTTGCACCACGTGCGAAGGATCTGCTATGTACCTCCAAAGCTGAGACACGTGAAACACGTCGTGGATGTTGGCCAGGTTCGGAGGCAAGGCAAGCCGGTAGGCAACAGGTCCTACTCTACCAAGAATCTGGTATGGCCCAATAAACCGCGGGCTCAGCTTCCTCCCTCCGAGTGCCCGTCCAACACCGGTGAGAGGCGAAAGTCTCACAAACACGTGCTCACCCTCACTGAACTCCAGTGGTCGATGCTTGACATCGTAGTAGCTCTTCTGACGACTCAGCGGTTCCTTCAGCTTTTCCCTGATCATCTGGATCTGCAGGATGGTATCTTGGACAAAGTCCAAGCCAAACAACTCACGATCCCCAACCTTCGACCAGCAGGTAGGTGTATGACACCCCCTACCGTACAACGCCTCATAGGGTGCCATGCCCAGGCTAGCATGGAAACTGTTGTTATAAGAAAACTCTACCAATGGAAGGTATTTATCCCATGCCGAGCCCTGCTCCAACGTGCAAGCCCGCAACATGTCCTCCAAGGTCTGGATAGTCCGCTCAGTCTGTCCATCAGTCTGAGGGTGATAGGCGGTACTCAATCTCAACTGTGTACCAAAAGCTCCGTGTAGCGCCTCCCATAACCGAGATGTGAACTTCGGGTCCCTATCACTGATGATGCTCACGGGCACCCCGTGAAGCCTCACAATCTCGCGAACATACAGTTTGGCCAACTGCTCTGTAGTGAAGCTCACCTTCACTGGAAGAAAATGGGCAGACTTCGTCAGTCTGTCCACAATGACTCATATCGAGTCACAGCCAACCTGAGTCTTCGGCAGACCCACAACGAAGTCCATGGAAATGCTCTCCCATTTCCACTCCGGAATCTCAAGAGGTTGAAGTTTACCAGACGGCTTCTGGTGTTCAATCTTCATTTTCTGGCAAACCAAACACTTGGACACAAAGATACCAACATCTTTCTTCATGCCCGGCCACCAGAAGTTCTTCTTCAAGTCTTGATACATGTTAGTAGCACCAGGGTGGATAGAAAACTGACCCTTATGACCTTCTGCCATAACCTCTTCTGTCAACGGACCTCGAGGAACCACAATCCTCTGCTGGAACAAAAGCAATCCATCATCATTCCAAGACACACCGTCTTGGTTCTTCACATAATCCAGACACTCTCTCTGAACTTGTGCCTCTTTAATCTTTTCTAGCAGTTCGTTCACAACATCTGATGCTTCCAACCCGAGAAGTACGCTCACACACGGAGCGGTCACTGCCACGTGGCGGAACTTCTCAACCACATCGAAGTTACCAAGTAGAAAACTGGATGAACTACTGGATTTCCGACTCAAAGCATCAGCTACCACATTGACCTTGCCCGGATGATACCTTAGCTCAAAGTCGTAGTCCTTGATGAACTCAAGCCATCTCCTCTGCCTCATGTTCAACTCCTTCTGGTCGAACAGGTACTTCAAACTCTTGTGGTCACTGAACACCACGAACCTCAAACCAAAAAGATAATGCCTCAAAATCTTGAAAGCAAACACAATCGCAGCCAACTCCAAATCATGAGTCGGGTAGTTCTCGTCATGAGGCTTCAACTGCCTCGAAGCAAAAGCAACAGCTCTACCAGACTACATCAGCACACAGCCCAGCCCCTTTCCAAAAGCATCACAATAAAGCTCAAACTGCTCCTCAGGATCAACACAGGTGAAGAAGTCAATCTCTCCTTCAACTCCTGAAAGCACGCCTCACACTCGTGAGTCCACACAAATGGAGTCTCCTTTCGGGTAAGGCGAGTCAAAGGGAGAACCATCGTGGAAAAACCCTTGATGAACCTCCGATAGTAACCTGCCAAACCTAAGAAGCTCCTCACCTCCGTAGCTGTCTTGGGTCTCTCCCAATCCAACACGGCCTCAATCTTGTTGGGATCCACTGCAACTCCATCTGCTGAATTCACATGCCCCAGAAACTTGACTGATTTGAGCCAAAACTCACACTTAGAAGGTTTAGCATAAAGTTTTTTCTCCTTCAGCACTTGCAGAACAATCCTCAAATGCTTCGCATGCTCCTCCTCAGTCTTGGAGTAGATCAGAATATCATCAATGAAGACAATCACGAACTGATCCAGATACGGCTGGAAAATCCTGTTCATGTAATCCATGAACACTGCCGGTGCATTTGTGAGTCCAAATGGAATCACCAAATACTCAAAATGACCGTATCTCGAACGAAACGCGGTCTTCGGGACATCCTCCGGCTTCACCCGAATCTGATGGTATCCGGATCGGAGATCAATATTGGAATACACACAAGCACCCCTGAGCTGATCCAACAAATCATCAATCCGAGGAAGGGGATACTTGTTCTTGATTGTCACCTTGTTCAACTGCCTATAGTCGGTGCACAATCGCATTGTCCCGTCCTTCTTCTTCACAAAGATAATCGGTGCTCCCCAAGGAGACACACTCCGTCTAATGAAATCTTTCGCCGAAAGATCCTCAATATGCTTCTTAAGCTCAGCCAACTCCGGTGGCGACATCCGATAAGGAGCTAAAGAAATCGGCCCCACACCAGGCAACAAGTCAATGGAGAACTCTATCTCCCGCTGTGGCGGAAACTTAGGAATCTCCTCAGGAAACACTTAAAGGAACTCCCCCACCACAAGAATACCAGTGATGTCCTCCTGTGTCCCACTCGCCAAACCACCCAACATGACATAACCCAATGCCCCTGCTCGCAACGCTCTCCTGGCTTGCAGCAGTGAAATGTATGGCGAGGAACTAGCTGTGGAATCACACGGAGACATCACCACGCGCTTTGCACAACAATCAATCAATGCACAGTTTCTAGACAATCAATCCATGCCCAGAATAATCTCAAGGTTGGCCATCGGCAATCCTATCAGATCTACCGAGAACTCACGGCCATCCCACTGAAACGCTACATCGCGATGTACAGTGGTAGAATCACAAATCTCTCCGGTGGCGGTAGTCACCCGCAACGGTGGAGAAAGCACAGCACTGGGCAACTCAAGCCCCAAAGCAATCAGGGTAGCAACAAACGAATGAGTAGCCCCGGAATCAAAGATAGCATCAACAAAAGAATCACAAATAGACACAGTACCTCTGACAAGGTTCGGAGCGCGGTCCGACTGCTGCCTATCCAGTGTATACACTCTCCCAACAGAAGGTGGCACTGCAGGTGCCGAAGAAGATGCCATCGGAACCATCTGCAAAAGAACTGCCTGAACAGCTGCAGCTCTCGCCGTCGACGACGGACAATCTCTAGAGAAGTGGCCCTCCTTGCCACACTTGAAGCACATCAACTGCCCCGTAGCACAGCGTCCCACATGCTCCTTCCCACATCCCGAACATCTCGGAGTGGTAGGAGGCCTAGCAGAACTCCCCTGATGTGAAACAACTCTCTTGAACTGACCAGGCGCCTGCCTAGTCGCTAACTGCTTTCCCTTGCTCTTATCAACAAACCTCCTGTCCTTCCAAGAAGTAGGAGCAGGAGTGGAACCACGTGTTCCCTTGCTCTCCTCAACCTTGACCCTCTTGGCCTTGCTTGCTGTGCAGACATCCTCA
This sequence comes from Gastrolobium bilobum, assembly GCF_033153095.1. NCBI lineage: Eukaryota > Viridiplantae > Streptophyta > Magnoliopsida > Fabales > Fabaceae > Gastrolobium > Gastrolobium bilobum. The sequence continues at coordinate 84,115 of NW_026896718.1, read as the reverse complement.
ATGTCCTTACACTGCTGAACCAGTGTACCAAAGTCCATCGAAGCAGCACCAGCAAGATGCTCAGCAATCACCTCACTAAATCCCCTGCGGAACTTAGCTGCCAGAAACAACGGAGTAGGAGGAACCATCCGGAAGTGTGCAAACTTCACTAGCTCATTAAACTTAGCCAGGTACTCATCAACAGACATCGAGCTTTGTACCAAACGATCAAACTCTCCCTGCTTCCTCTCCTGCGCATCATAGGGAAAGTATCGGCCCAGAAAGAACTCCTCAAAGAATGGCCACGTCATGACACGGCCCTGCTTCTCAAAAGCACGAGAGGTGTGCGTCCACCACTCATGGGCATCGCCCTCCAGCATGTAGGTCGAGAACATCAGCTTCTGTGGGTCTGTACACTGCATAACCCGAAAAATCTTGTCCAGCGACTCTAGCCATCTCGCAGCAACAATAGGATCCAAAGACCCCTCAAACACAGGTGGCTTATTTTTCCTGAAAGCATTCAGCCGGCGATCGATCACATCACGATCCTCAGCAATCCCCACAAGGGGCTCCCCCGTTTCAGCGGCATGAGTAGCACTGCCGATGTGACTATAACTCTCCTCCTGAACACTAGGTGGAGGCGGTGGCGGTGGTGGCGGTGGTGGTGGAGCCTGGCGAACAGCAGGACCAGCTCTCATCTCCTCCAACATGACTCTCATCATCGTCATGTTCGCCATCCTATTCGCCTTGAGGACTTCCTCAGTGGTCCTCCGGTTCGCTTCACGAACCTCAGCTGTGGCTATCCGGTTCGCCTCGCGAACAGCTTCCATCATTGCCGCGTTGGCCAATCTAGTGGCCTCCTGATCGGCTAACCTAGCTGCCTGCATCTCAGCCAATGCAGTCAGGATAGGATCAGGTTGATCCTCAGAAGTCTCTCGTGTTCTCCCGGACCTTACCATGACTCTGCACAAGTTACACAAATTATGAGTTGATAAGGCCCACGCAATGTGATCACACATACAGCATCATAATAAAATTCGACGGAGTAAACACAAAGACAGACACAACCAAACAACCTAGCAATTGCAATACATACAGGCTTTTCCCTCGAACCATTGCTCTAATACCATAAATGTAACACCCCGTATATATCCAATAATGTTATCATAATATCGTATTAAGCTGCGCTTAATTAAAAATGCGAAATTACTTTTTCTTTTCAATTATGATGCCATTAACATTAGCAACTTGCTTAATAATCAATTAATAAAACATCGTCTGTACGTAATTGCAATAAAACAGCTAACTGAAATACCTCATAACATAAATAATATAAGTGTGGCTCTAGTCACGAAACTACAACAATGTAGACCGGACCATCTAACAGTTTATACAACTCCAATCTAAAAAGTACTAACAGAGAGTGTCATGGACAATCCTCATGCTAACTCAAATAAGGCAACATGCCCAACATTAGTCTCACCAACAACATAATGATAAAAGGCATAAAACATAATCAGCATCAATATCCAGTCATGCTAACAAATAAGCAGAAACAACAAAATCAGCTAAGCTCCGGCCTCTTGCCGCCTGAGGCATCAGTACCCATACTAACTGATCCTGAAATAAGCATTCCCCAAACGTGGGGTAATATCTCTAATCTAGAAATCTCAGTAAGTCAGTGAGTCCTCAAGGATCTTCCACCCCAAGCTCACTTACATGTGCAATATAAGTTCAAAAGCAGTTTATCATTTATCATTTCTAAAACAATGCAATGCGGCAGATAATCATGCCATGTGTGTCAATACTAATCTACTGGCCAGAGAAGTGCAGGAATACGTCTATTACCCACACATAGTTCAAGATGATACTTGCATCCACCCCGGACCACCGTATTGTATGACGCCACATACTCAGGCTCCCCGTCAAGATGGAACAACACATGCATATTAAAAGCCATTACACATAAAGCTCAACAACATTTCAAATATTCAAAGCATGTAACACAGCATGCATATAACCATACCCCCATGGGACATGGTGGAACCACAACATGGCTAAACCGAGGAAATGAAAGCTTACCTTGCAAGCTAACTCCAAAAGCCAAGAGTCCACAGCTCAAAGTCCAAACACAGCAGATTCACAATCTGTTATGGACCAATACTAAATCAATAACATGTACCACATGCATACAAATTAAAGACAACGTCTTTTCATTACGCTTTACGTCTTAAGGCTCCATACCAAGCCATAAGTCCTTAATCACAACGATTCTGACTTAGTTCATTAATTACAGAAGTTCCACTTCAGCAATCTAGGGTCCACAAACCCCCAATAGCCTACTGTACACACAGCACAACTACTGTTCTACGAAATCCCAGAATATCCGGATATTCCTCGGGACTATATCCGGATATGCAATATCAGGATATCTCACTGGACATATCCGGATATCCAGAATCCCGTATCCGGATATCTATTATCCGGATATCCAGAATCCCGTATCCGGATATCTATTATCCGGATACTCAAAACCCATATCCGGATATCACATATCCGGATATTCATCGGGCACATATCCGGATATTTCACGACAGAATGCAGAAAATGCATTTCGTGAAGATATCCATCCAAGGTTGGGTTTTTAACGATTTAAAGCACCTAAACATGCATTTCTAGGTGTGTTCAACATTACCCAACAACAAGTTATCATCTTTAAACCTTAACATGCATCAAGCTTTCATTTTTAAGTTCAAAGACTCAAGACCAAAGGTGACAAGGCTTACCAAAGCTCAATCAGCCAACAAGAGGTGCTCTTGGAGCTCAAAAGGTCACTCCAAGGTTCTGTCTCTCTCTGCAGACGAAAATGGTGCACAAAGGTGGTTCTTTTACACAACAAGGAAGCTCCTTGAAGCTTCAAAACACCTAAGGAAAGCTCCCTCCTTCCCAAAACGTGAAAACATCAAGCTCACCCTCTCAAGACAGAAGCCAAACTCAGAAATGAAGTCTCTTTCTCACTCACAAGGATTGTTCACACTCACCCAATGTGTTTACAAGAGAAAAAGTGAAGAATCAAGGAAGAAAAGACCTTGAACCTCAAGAAAAGGAAGGAGAAAACCTAAAGGCTGTGTTTCTGGTCAGCCACCAACACAACTCACGTAGCAAAAATCTGGTATTTAGGGCAATGTGTCCTTAATAATGGTATTTATAGCCCAAACGCACTTAAACACACAATATTAACTTTAATTGCTACGCTTATCATTTTAATCCCAAACTTTGGATTATGAAACTACATAATTTTCTAAGATTTATCATATTTTTCTTATAATTTTCTGAGCACCTTTCCGGTACGCGCTTTTCCAAGCCAGTACCGGTTTCTAGCACCAGTTCTCATTATCTGGACTTGAAACTCGTTTTACAAGTCCTACATATCATTCTAGTAATTATCATACACTTATTATAATTTTCCGGGATTACTTTTTCGGTAGGCATTTATACCGACTAGCAGAACCGGTATCTGCACTTTTCTTCCGAAAAACGACTTTCAACATTATTACTCACTTACTATAATTATTAAAGCCTCATAATAATTATTAGGGTCAATTATGGAATCATTTCCTATTTTCTCATAATTTATTAATTAAATTCCTTAATTAACGGTGCAGGTTCTTACAGTCAAGAAGAACAAAGTTCTAGCAACAGGCCACCATGTGCGTGCATATAACGTGGAACATACAATATTCGAGGTTGGCGCGGAATGGGATCGTTCGTATTCTGTCAATCTCCCACAGAGGTTCTATCAATGTGGAAAGTTTAAGGCTTTTAAATACCCGTGCTCTCATGCCGCTGCTGCTGCTGCTTTAAGTGTTTGACGGAATCCTTTCTTATCCGTGGATGATGTTTTCTTGATAACTAACTTGGTCGAGGCTTATTCGTATCTGTGGCAGCTAATTGGTAATGAGGAAGCAATACCACCTAATACAGGTCCACAGCTTATTCCTGACTCCTCTATGTTGCGTGCAAAAGGCCGTCCAAAGTCCACCTGCATCCGTAACGAGATGGATGAAGTTGCGGCAAGTCAAAGCCGTATCAGGTGTGGAATTTGCAAGGAATGAGGCCATAATAACAGAGCCTGTCCCAATCGCGGAGCAAACGATTAACAGAATAATCCTTAGACGTTGATGATTTATTTCTTGTTTCACTTTGACATTATTTTGTATTATTTGCTGTTATGTATGCTTTTTGGTTTTGTTGCATGATTATTTTTCGTTAAAGGTATGCATTTTGTAGATGTTCATGTCAAATACACAACATATAACACCTAGACGTAAATAATACATACAGTCCACAACATAACAAAATACAGTCCAAATACACGTAATTAAACTAAGTAAGTAAATGAAATAAAAAAAACAACAACGAAATGTATCTACGACCACGGTGGCCATGGCCTATGACGTGCATCCCGATCTGGCTTAATACGTCTGTCCCATGCGGGGTTGCCCTCAGGTGCCGCTGGTGGTGGAGTATGGTAATCATCCATCATCGCCTGAATGAAATCATCTGCCGCTGTGTGACCACTCAAATCTGGAGACTGTCGTACATGAACTGAATGACCATGGCCAGATGTACTGGCCTGCATGTGTGATGGCATGACGCCCTGGGTCTGGCTATCAGTGGCCTCAGTAGCATCACTATCATGGCTACTTGGGATAAGCCTTAGTGTTGTCCACACGTAATATGTATCCTCCTGAGTCCACTCCGATACATCAGCCTCAAGACCCTGTGAGTAGGGTTGTGAGTACTACTGCTCGCCCCCTGCCAAGGCCATGGGACTAGCCTGAAAAACTGGCTCCTGTGAATCCATGTAAGGGTGCTGAGACTCGGGCTGACTAGGACCACATGCATACTGTGATCCCTTATGATACATGGGCTGTGAGCCGTACGTAGTCCCAATGACTGGAGGTCTGAACCACCCCTGAGACTCTATCACTGGTCTAGGTCCAACAATCGAAACAGGGACAGCTGGTACTCGCTCACGGGTACATCCTATTCCGCGACCCTCTTGTCTATTACATGGAACATCCAGAGACAACTGAGGCTCAGGTTGTGTCTGTGTTGGGGGTGCCTCAGGTCCAGGCTCATCTACCAGTGAAGACTCCCGAAAAATCCCAATAATCCTCCCAATCTCGGGGTGGATATACTCTAGGCCATAGGTCAAAAACTCTTCAGCAGTGGTTGCATGATACAACATCTCTAGCCCTTCAATCTGTAAATAACAATGTGTAAACAATTATTAAATTATACAATAGTTATGTTTGCAAAAATAAATATGTGGCTCACCATTCGTCCAATCTTTGCTGCCCTCCGCGAAATGTATCTCTTTCCTCTAGCTCTGTACTACTCCATGTACTCATGGTTAGGTGACATCAGCCCGAGTAATGGAGGGGGGACAATGATATGCTAGGCTCTGGCCTGCCATCTAGCTATCCAAGGATGAAGCTTACGCTTCCAGTTCTCATCAACCTTCCCGCGCAGGGTATGATCATGAACCCCTTTCAACTTCCTAGACACATCTGGGATGGGCTGATCCATACCAAACTACCGCATGCACCTGTCCGGTTGACAGGCCTCTACGGTGTGGAAGTAAATAAGGGGTGTGAAATCATACCAAAGATACTGCTGCTGTGGAGTCACATCCAACCATACATAATCGACATATGGTTGCCAAACCACCTACATGGAAAACGATAATCAAAATACGTTGTTCATTAAAATATACATGAATGGTGTACTAAACAGATACTAAGTAGATAAAACCTTACCTCATCTCTACATAGGGTATCCAAGGTTGCCCGGTAATGTACAACCTCATGCGACTTAAACCGCCTGACCGTATTAAACCTGTCATGAGATACATACATCATTAAGCAATTATACAATCAGTAATTAAATAACTCATTAGCGAATACGATTGAAAACCCTAAACCATACCGACATCCATAGTGCGTGCCAGGGTCAAGAGGAGGAGGAAGGGGTGGAGCAATGGGTGGGAATCGAATCCATGCCCAAATCTGTAGAGGTATGTGGCACCCACCCATATCAGATCGACCGACATCTGTACACTCGCACAAATTCCTGAACAAGTGTGCCAGAACCGCAGATCCCCAACTGAAACTGTCTATCTCATCAAATCCTCCCCCAAGCAACGGGATTAGCCGACAACCCATGTTGCTACCTCCAGACTTGTCTGCTAGTAACCAAGTACCTAGCATGCGAGCAATGTGCGCCTTCGTGAAATATATCTCTCGATCATGATCCCCAGCTTCATCAGTCCACCGGGTATATAAACTATAACACCCCGTGTATACCCGGTTTGTTAACATGTCATTGTATTAAGCCACGCTTAATTAAAAGAAATGCGGAATATCTTTTTTCTTTTCAATTATGATGTCATTATCAATTACCAAGTTGATTACTTAATCACTTTCAAAATATTGCCTGTATGTAATTGCAAATAGACAACTAGCTACACTGAATAACCTCAATATATATAAATAAAGGTGAGTATCTAAGTCACGGATCTACAACACGTAATCTAGACATAATCCTGATACATTAATACAAGTCGAAACAAAATAAACATAGTCAATCAATGTGGAATGGACAACTACCATGCTCACCAAATAAGGCAACAAGCCCAGCAGAGTCTCAACAATAACAACATAATCATAAAGATAGAACATAACAGCATCCAAGCATCATAGTATAATCAGCAATATCTAACTCAGCTCTGGCCTCCTGCTGCTCGAGGTCTCAACCCCCGAGTTACCTGAACCTGAGATCTCTAAACAGAAATCTCAGTAAGGCAAGGGGTCCTCAAGGATTTCTCCACCCCAAGCTCACTTACATGTGCAATATAAGTTCAAAAACAGTAATATCATATAAGTTCCAAAATCAGTGCAATGCAGCATATCATCATGTAATGTGTGTTAACTATTCTACTGATCAGAGGAAGTGTAGGATGTACGTTCGTCTACAACCCACAATAGTATACGCCCATGTCGTACCTGCCCACAGGATCATAATCTCGTCTAGGCGAACACCACATACATATCATAGGCATTTGCACTTAACAACTCAAAAGCATTTTAATAAATCAATACATGAAAACACATCATGCGTATAAACCATTCCCTCGTGGGGTATGGTGGAACCAACAATGGCTAAACCAAGGACACAAAAGCTTACCTCTATGCAATCAATCCAAATAAGAGTCCAACCAAGCTAAAGGTCCACAAACAACACTCTCACAGTCTGTTTATACCAACAATCATATCAATACTCATAATCTATAAACATGTAACATAAAGACAACGTTTTCCCTTTACGTTTCGTGTCTTTAGGCTTCTCACAAAGCCACAAACCCTTATTCACTTAGATTCTGACTTAGATTAATTATTACAGAAGTCCACATTAGCCAATCATGGGTCCACAAACCCAAAATTCCATTCTGTATGAACAGTACATCTACTGTCTCAAAATTCCCAGAATATCCGGATATATGTCGGGGGCATATCTGGATATCCATATTCGGATATCCATATCTGAACATCATATCCGGATATCCACATCCGAATATCACAAGACCCTATATCCGGATATTTCGCGACAGAATGCATTTTCTGCATTTCGTGAGATATCACTTACAAGGTTCCACTTTTAACACATTAGTACGTCCAAGCATGCATCTTTAAGCCCCTTTAGCCCAGTTATCATGTTGGTTACTTGTTCATCTTATTAAACATGCCAAGACTTGATCTTTAACAAAGGAAACTCATTATCAAAGTGATGGAACTTATCCAAGGCTCAAAACAGAAAAGAGGGATGCTCTTGGAGCTCTCTATGAAGCTCCTACAATCTGACTTCCAAGGTACACGAAAATGGCACACCAAGAAGCATCCTTTCTCTTCAAAGATCACACCTTGAAGCTCACAATACCAAGGGAGAAGGTTCTCACTCCACACAACTCAGAGATAGCACCCTAAGCCTCCCCAAATAGTACCCACAACCAGCAAAACTGACCTTCAACCTCACAATACACTCTACTAAGTGTTTACCATGGTTTAGAGGGAAAAATCAAGGGAAATGAGTGAGTTTTGTTGAGTTTTCTTCAAGAAAATAGGGTGGCAAGCATGAGAGTGTCAAACTCAGAAATGGAGGCATGCAGAGGAGTGGTATTTCTGACCTAGGGAGCTGTGCTATTCTATTTATAGGCGGATTAAGCTTAATCACACTGTATTAGAACTAATAGCTACGCTTAGCATTTTAATCCCAAACTTACGATTCTGAACCTACTCATTTTTCTAAGATTTATCATATTTTTATTTTATTTTTCGCGGCACCTTTCCGGTACGCGCTTTTACTTAACCAGTATCAGTTTTGCCACCAGTTCTCATTATTTTGATCTGAAACTTGTTATGCTAGTCCTATATATTTTCTAGTTGTATATACATACTTTTCATAATTTTCTGGGATACTTCATCGGTACGCATTTATACCGTGAGGCAGAACCGGTATCTGCACTTTTCGTCAGAAAAGCAACTTTCAGCATTCTTAATCACTTATTATAATTATTTAAGCCTTCTCATAATTATTAAGGTCAATTATAGAATTATTTCATTAATAACATAATTATTTAGTTAATTTCCTTAATTAACGGTGCGAGTTCTTACATAAACGATCGAAGAATGAGATGTGGAGGTCACCTGATCCATGAAACTCACTGGCCAGGGGCTCCGCACCAAAAATGGCAGCACAAACAGCAGGCCAATCCTCTGATGTAGATCTGATAACAACATGCCCGTCAGTAGGCAATCCTAGGATACCGACCACATCCTGCAATGTGATAGTCATCTCACCTTGTGTTATGTGGAACGTATGTGTCTCTGGTCTCCACCTCTAGACCAGAGCACTAATCAATGGGGCATCAATCTGAAGAAAATTAAACAATTATCACATGTTGAGTCAATGTCTTGAATAATCACATCAATTGTAACGTCGGAAATTGCATACCTGGATATGTCGCATGCGTGCAACATGTATAAATCCAGCCTGTGTGAGGTAGTCGACAACAACCTCTAGAATAGCGCCGGTAGGTAGCCCTCCCTGTGGTTTTCCACGCCTGGTCTTCAATTTACGCACATGTTCCATATTCCACACTCGCTGTGAAATATGGCCACTCTGCGTCCTCTTCCGCATGACCTCCCATCTATACGGCCCAGATATGATGTACATAGTAGGATTGGTAGGCTCTGGATCGGATGTCGAACCAGCAGATGATGATGAATCACCCATGATAAACAACCATATAAAATAAAACAACATTGAAATTAATCACATGTACAATCTAATTTTATGTACAAATTAATTAAGTAATGCCCTAATTTATTATCAAAATTATTAAGCATGAACCGTACGTATTTACTACAATCGTAATTAATGACATAATATTAATACATAGTACACTAATTTATTTGTAATTAAATAATAATTAAACTTCGGACACTAATTAAATTGCAATGACATAATACTAAACCCTATATCACTAATAATTTCATAATTATATAATAATAATAACACCTATGTCACTAACAAGTTTTTAAAACACTACAACATTCATAACATGGTACACAAATTACGTAGTCACTATCACTATTTTCTAAATCACTAATATACGCTAAACCCCAATGCATAATTAAATTATAATAATAATAGCTACGTAACAAAAAAATCACACTAAGTCATTACAACATTCATAACATAGTACAAAATTCCTAAGTCACTATCATTATTTTCACAGCCTCTAATATACGATAAATCCTAACATATTCGTAACGTAGCACTGTAATTTAAACATATACATAGCAGGTATTAGGAACTTACCTAAGTTGGCAGAGCTTCGCTACAAAAAATCCCACGAATAGTTGAGAGCACAACTTGGTTAGAAAGAGGTTAGGGTGAGAGTGAAATAGTAAAAATGGAAAAATGGGGGTTTTTATAGGCTGGGTGGGTGACGCCCCTTTTGGGCGTCACATGTCATGCCTGGTTTGGGCGTGACCCACCAGGACGTGATGCCCTCTTTGGGCGTGACATGTGACACCCAAAAAGAGCGCGACATTGTGCAATAGATCCGTATTTATTTAAAAAACTGTAATAAATGCGTAATTATTTTATTAAAAAACATTAAATTAATTTTTTTGCCATAGAAAGTAAGCATGAAAACAAATAGATAGAATAACCTATCCCATTTTTAAAATCTATAAAAAAAAACTATGTAAAACATTTGGATAAATTTATATTAGAGGAAAAATTGTACGAAAAAAAAATATGAGAAGTGTTGTTAACAAAGAATAGTGGCCACACTCCCATTAAGAAAAAAAAAAACTTAAAAAGTGAGAACTTAATACTACCAAATTAAGGGAGAAAGAACGCTTGACAAAGTAAGAGAATTAGATGGAGTGGTTCTCTTATAACATGCATCATTACTAAATAATTTCCTCTACATTAATTTAAAGCTCTCTACCATTATATTATTATATATATGTAGCCTCGTTAATTATTTATATTTGGGTCATGATGCCTTGAACTAATCTTCTGCTATTTAGGGCGAAAGGGCTATCTATAACATTGTATAATATGAAAATCTATATATACTATATAGCACTTACTACCTTACGATTTTGTACTTGTTTTTGCGGATTGCATAATTTATATCACAAGCTAAGATCAACGTATATGGGAACCAATGCTATATAAGTCCGAAAGCACTCTATATATTTTGGCTTTTCAAAATGGTTGGTATATATTATATATATTTCTCCAATAAGTTTATTACGTATACAGAAATAATATAGTCTTAATTACTTTGCAAAATATATTTCATGATTATGCAATGTGTTTGATCTTTAAATTATAAGAAAACTCTTGCTCATCTTAAGATTGTTCCTGATAATTTGAAAAATTAAAATTTCAGATTGATCATTTGAAATTGTGGTGCTAATTTGCTTGAGTTATAAAATTGCTGAAAAACCATAAATTGAGAAAAACTTCTAAGGAACTATAAGGAGAGTGGTGCAATGCAAAGTTACTTGGCAGATTATTTATTCATTTATTTGCAGTGTCATCCAAGGGATAGCAGTTTAATTCAATCCCAACAATTTTATAAGTTGCTTGCTGAATATAAAAACCAAAATCCGGCGTCAATCTTGGGCCTTCCATCTCGCATGTGAGGCCCATATTCTATACTCAACAACTTTTTATGTATTTTATTTTCATGTACTTGGTTTTTCCCATTTTAATTGTTAAGTAAATCAATAATTGCTGTTTTTGAGACTTGCCCTTTGTATCTAGATGGTAGCTAGGAACCTATGGAATATAGCAGGCATAATTCATAATAGTGTTCCCCTCGTTTGTCTATATATATTAACTCTATGCTCTCTCATTTTAGCCCTTATAGACACCTAGAAACCCAACACCAAATATACATGACGCTCTCACCCTCTTTCTCCATTTAGTTTCTAGTTCATATATTTCACTTCATAGTGAAGGTTTATATTGAGTATATGGGAGACAATGTTGTAGTATCCAACATGGAACTAGAGAGGTTACTTTGCATGAAAGGAGGCAAAGGAGAGGCTAGCTATGCCAACAATTCCCAAGCACAGGTATCCTCTACCTTCTTTCTATATCTTTCTAATTCTTCTCTCTCCCTCTCCATTTACAAACATAATGAAGCCTCCAAACTCAGCTTTTAGCTATCAAAGTATGAATAAAAAGTACTTTTTTTTCACATACCCTCAAACTCAAAAGTAAGTGTTTTTTATTTTTTTTTATTAAATATAATGGTGGCACTGGGTTCAAACCTATGAACTCTAAACAAATCCTAGTGAGTTATAAATAAGCTTTTGATATATACATGTATATATGCTCACATAAGGTCTATATATAGTAACATACATATATAGACGGATAATATGTTGTTTTTCAAAAATAAAAATCACTCCCCGTTGAATTCGGACGAGGCCAAATATATTTGCAAAGAAGTTTTTTCTCGAAAACAAACCCGTGATCTTTACTACGGTTATATGCTCACCCTCATTTTTGAAAGAAAAATTTCCCATTATAATCTATGATGATTTCTGTACATATGTGCAGGCCATACATGCCGAGTCCATGCTACACCTTCTGAAAGAAAACATGGATGGTGTTCAGCTTCATGCCCCTAACATCCCATTTGTGGTGGTGGACTTGGGGTGTTCATGTGGCAGCAACACCATCAACGTGGTGGATGTGATCATCAAGCACATCATCAAGCGTTATGAGGCTTTAGGATTAGACCCACCTGAGTTTTCTGCTTTCTTCTCAGACCTTCCTAGCAATGACTTCAACACACTCTTCCAGCTTCTTCCACCGCTAGCCAACTATGGAGTCAGCATGGAAGAGTGCCTTGCTGCCAATAACCACCGCTCCTACTTCGCTGCCGGAGTCCCCGGTTCTTTCTATCGGAGGCTTTTTCCGGCGAGGTTCATTGACGTTTTCCACTCAGCCTTTTCCTTGCATTGGTTATCTCAGGTATTCAAGTCTTGTTAATATTTTTCTCATTCTTTTTCTTTTTCTTTTTGTCTTTTTCTTCTCTTGATGTATTTATATAGTTTTGTTTTGTTTTGTTTTTTCAAAAAAAGAAATAGAAAATAAAGGTAATATGAATATTTTCATTTTTATTAGATGATAAATTTTTCTTGAACTTTCGATGTAACATGAACTGGTCAATTAATTGCACAAAATTATTAGATTTCAAATCATTCTGTGACTTCTCTTTCTTTTCTAAAGCTTTTGATCAAAATTCCAACTTTAAGTTACTATACAATTCTTGAAAACTTTTGGTGAATAACGATTGCGTTAGTTTGCTAGACAGCTTTTAAGCGTTTAATTTTCTCCCTTTTATGACTTTCATATATAAGGTCTCTTTCACACTCCCACCCCACTCATCAAAGAATCTACGTAGTCTCTAAGCAGTAATTTCTACGACAAAATAAAAAGAAATATTTGTCACTTTCTAAGGATAATATAATAAATAACCCCTTACACGAGTAATGCATTAATTTGAAGGCCAAGTCCTAAATTATGGTCAAAAGTTTATACAACCAATTAATCCATGGTCTCTAGAGTTGGAAAAACGACCTTATTTCAGGTTCGTAGCGATGTATCTGGACTGATTCTCAATCCATGTATAGTAAACAAATAATGTTCTTCAACTTCATGCATTTTTTTTTATTTGTAAGTATACGGGGCCGGCTGGATTTGATTAGCAAATGAGAGACATGCTGACGTGTTGAACTGCGTTCAATATTTTGACTTTTGGTTTGTCACAGAACCAATTTTCTCAAAATCTTAATATAGTAGGTAAAAATATATAAATGATTTTTATATTATATTTTTAATACATCATCTCACACATGAATCTTTTGAACTTGAAGGATGGACAATGTCTATGCCCATTTATCTTGTATTAAGAAAAAATTCCACATTATTTATTAAAAAAATTGGGGTGGGAAGGACCAACTTAGACAACTTAGTCATAGAGCTTTTAATATTATATTTTACAACTAATTGATCTCCTAAAAGATTGACCTATTAAAGTGTAGGTATATAAATAATTTTTATATTAAATTTATATCCTTAACCTTACCCTCGCAAATTAGGGAGCATTCTGTAACACGATTTGTCTTTTATATTATATATATTTCTAATATATATATATATATATATATATATATATATATATATATATATATAAATAAAAGAGTAAGACTGCCTACAAAATTATCTTAACATTGGAGTTTAATGTGGAATAGTTTTTTTTTCTGATATGATATTTGTGACATGCAGATACCAGAATCTGTTCTGGACAAGAGATCAAGTGCATATAACAAGGGGAGGGTGTTTATCCATGGTGCTAGTGAGATGACAGCAAATGCATACAAGAAACAATTCCAAACTGACTTGGCAGGCTTCCTGAGGTCAAGGTCAGTGGAGATGAAGAGAGGGGGGTCAATGTTTTTGGTTTGCTTAGGCAGAACTTCAGTGGACCCTACAGACCAAGGTGGGGGTGGCCTCCTCTTTGGGACCCACTTTCAGGATGCTTGGGAAGATCTTGTCCAGGAGGTAATTATCATATTCACAAACATTTTTATGCATGCTAGTGTGTGAAACAGTGCACACCACAACCACACAGTCTATATATTTGTCATTGGCAGACCAAAAAGGACTTTTAGACACAATAGGGAGATAGAAAAAGACAGAAATGATCAATTGTTATAGTCTTCACAATAACTTATCATCAATTTTTATTTCACTTGCCATGATTAACAATTTTTATTTCACTTGCCATGATTCAAACAAGTTGATCCTTAAATCCATCATCATGTTGGAAGAAATAATAATTAACAGCTGGTCCAAAATATTAACCAACAATTTGGTTTTGGATGTATAGAACACACATAATCATCATCATACATTAAAGCTAGACAAGAAGGATGTTTGCATTCATCTGATTCATTTTTATCTAATGATTTGTGAACTAAGGGACCCAAAAGTACAGTCTTTGAACAGTGCCAAAGTCTTCTACCTACTTATTATCCTCTACCACATCATGTTAATTAGGCATTCAATACATTAATAAACAGAGTACAGAATATAATTAGACCTTCATAATAGGACTCAGAGTTATTTTGTAGCACATAAAATATGTCTAAACTCTAAACATTATTTGAGAATTGGCATCAAACTTAAAAGGACAATTTTCTAAGTCACTTCAGTTGGAAAAACCTCTTTCATCAAAAGCAAAATCTTTAATCAAGTGTATGAGGTCATGAGTACACAGTTTCCAACTTTGGTTGAGAACGGTCAATTGTCTCCTTTTCAAGCTTTTTCAACCAATCTAAGCATATAGTTTCCTTTTATGTATTGATGTGTCTATGGTATATGGATTAATTAAATCATAGCTTGATCACAGGGATTAATTAGCAGTGAGAAAAGAGACAATTTTAACATCCCAGTTTATGCACCAAGCCTGCAAGACTTCAAGGAGCTGGTTGAAGCAGATGGTTCATTTGTCATAAACAAGCTTGAGGTTTTCAAAGGAGGAAGTCCTCTCGTGGTGAACCAGCCAGATGATGCAAGTGAAGTAGGAAAGGCTCTAGCCACTAGCTGCAAGAGTGTGTCTGGTGTCCTTGTTGATGCTCATATTGGTGACAAGCTTAGTGAGGAGCTGTTTCTGAGAGTGGAGCACAGAGCCACAAGTCATGGCAAAGAGTTATTAGAGCAACTTCAGTTCTTTCACATAGTAGCATCCCTTTCTCTTGCTCTATGACAAGAGACAGAACAAAGACCCTTTAGAAAAGGGCATAGTTCTCTTATCCCTCACTTTTCTTTTTGTGTGTTGTTTTACACTTTTACTGCATAGAAAGAGTCAAAACACACAAGAGAGAGAGACAGAAAAGAGAGGTTCACCTCTTCCAACCTCTACTTTCTCCCTCTTTTGAGGTGTTTTTTTGTGTGTTCTTGCTGACCATAGTTTCTTTCTACACACTATGTGCTTTCTGACTTGTGTCCCCTTGGATCCGAACTAAGAAAGCTAGGAAACTCTCTTGTTTTCTTCATAGCTTTTCATAGTGTGTACATGTTCATATTTTGTGAAAGTAGCATGAATGGAACGGTGTGCCTTTTGTACCTATAACAAGCTGGAATGTTGAATATGGCATTTGATGAGTCACATGTTCCTTTCTTTCTTATGTTTATCAATCAGTACTATATGTGTATGCGTGTGTGTGTGTGTAACGAATCTAATAGGATGCTAAATATTGGTTAGTTATTGGCTGTAATTATTGAAATGTGGAAACAAGGTTCTCCTTTTAAAGGCTTTGACATATTCCTTGTCCTCATTTCTAAGGAACCTGACTTTTACCATCCAGATCATATTGAATCATATCAACCATGTTTTGCCAAAAATGTGCTATGCTGAGATCAAGAACAAAGCCTGATATATCAAACATGCCGTGTATACCCAGAATATTAACATTACATCGTATTAAGCGGTGCTTAATTAAAAAAATGCGGAATATTCTTTTTCTTTTCAATTATGACATCATTATCGATTACCAACTTGATTACTTAATCAGTTTCATAAAATATCGCCTGTATGTAAATTGCAACAAGACATCTACTGAAATACCTCAATATATATAAATAAAGTGTGTATCTAAATCACGGTATTACATCTCGTAATCCGGACAGTATCCTGATACATTAATACAACTCCAAAGACTCAAGACATAAACGAGACATAACAACACTATGTGTCATGGACAATTCCCATGCTCACCGAATAAACAGCGTAAACAACAAGTCTCAACATAAAACTCCATAAACATAAACTGAAGCTATAAGCATATAAGCAGCATGCAAATCCAGCATCCAACATGTCAGCATAAATAACAGCAAATCTAACTCACCTCCGGCCTCCTGCCGCCTGAGGTCTCAACATTACCTGACCCTGAAATAAGTATTCCCCAAACGTGGGGTGAGATCTCTAAACTAAAAATCTCAGTAAGACAAGGGGTCCTCAAGGATCTTCCACCCCAAGCTCACTTACATGTGCAATATAAGTTCAAAAAGCATTTATATCATTATCAGTTCCAAAACTATGTAGTGCAACAGTTATCTATGGCATGTGTGTTTATCACTATCTACTGGCCAGAGAAATGTAGGAATACGTCTATTCCCTACATGTAGTACAAGGAACACCGCTTGCACCTCACCCACAGCCTCACCCTCTTGTATGTTCCACATACTCAGGCTTACCGTATAGGTGGAACACCTCCATGCATATCAACAAGGCACTAACATACAATAGCTCAACAGCATTTCAAAAACATCAAAAGCATGTAACACAACATGCATATACCATATCCCCATGGGACATGGTGGAACCACAACATGGCTAAACCGAGGACACGAAAGCTTACCTCTAAGCTAGCTATCCAATGCTACAAGCTCAAAGTCCAACCACAGCAGATCACAATCTGATATGGACCAAATATAAATCAATAAACATGTACCACATGCATACAAATTAAAGACAACGCCTTTTCATTACGTTTTCAAGTCTTAAAGCTTCTAACAAAGCCACAAGCCCTCAATCCCATGATTCTGGCTTAGTCCATTAAATACAGAAGTTCAACTTCATCAAACTAGGGTCCACAAACTCCTAATAGCCTACTGTAGACACAGCACAGCTACTGTTCTGCGAAATCCAAGAATATCCGGATATTCCTCGGGACCATATCCGGATATGCAATATCCGGATATCTCACTGTCCATATCCGGATATGCAATATCCGGATATACAGATTCACATATCCGGATACCCAGTATCCGGATATCCCAAAACCACATATCCGGATATCCAATATCCGGATATCTGTTCGACAAATATCCGGATATTTCACGACAGAATGCAGTTTCTGCATTTTCGTGAAGATATCACTTAAAGGTTCCCTTTTTACCGATTTTAAACACCTAATCATGCATTTCTAGACGTGTTCAACATTACCCAACAACAAGTTATCATCTTTTAGTCATTAGATGCATCAAGGTACCATTTTTAAGCCTTAAAACTCAAGTTAAAGGTTGGTACAACATACCAAGGCTCAAAACTCAGAATGGAGATGCTCTTGGAGCTCACCCACAGCCCCAACACCTCTGACTTCCAAGGAAAACGAAAATGGCTCAACAAGATGAGTTCTTTCTTCCCCAACGGTGATACTTTGTAGCTCAAAATGCCTTAACAAAGGCTCAACCAACTCAAGCTCACCAACTCAGCCCACTGCCCTCAAACACAGTAGCTGGAACACCAAGACAAGCTATCTTTCACCCTCACCAAGCCACCCACAAGTGTTTACAAGGAGGAAATGTGAAGAAAATCAAGAAAGATCACAACTTAGCTCAAGAAATGGAAGGAAAGCCAATGGAACAGTAACCACCAGATGGTCAGCCCCAAACTCACGTATAGAAATCTGATCCTAGGGTTTTGTGCCCATAATGAGAGTATTTATAGCCAAAACTCACTTAAGCACGCAGTATTAACTTTAATTGTTACGCTTAACATTTTAATCCCAAACTTTGGATTATGAAACTACATAAACTTTCAAGAATTAACATATTTTTCTTATATTTTTCTGAACACCTTTTCCGGTACGCGCTTTTTAAAGCCAGTACCGGTTTCTAGCACCAGTTCTCATTATTTGGACTTGAAACTCGTTTTACAAGTCCTACATATTATTCTAGTAACTATCATGCACTTACTTTAATTTTCCGGGATACTTTTTCGGTACGCATTTATACTGACTAACAGAACCGGTTTCTGCACTTTTCTTCCGAAAAGCGACTTTCAGCATTCTAACTCACTTATTATGATTATTAAGCCTCATAATAATTATTAGGGTCAATTGTGGAATCATTTCCTATTTTTGCATAATTCATTAATTAAATACCTTAATTAACAGTACGGGTTCTTACAATATACATATTTAATTGGTAGAAAAAACAAACAAAACCTCACTAAAAGTAAAGGTGAACACACAATAGCAAGACCAGAAATCCTCTTGAAACAAACAGAAAATATCATGAAAGAAAGAAAAAAACAGGAAAAAGAAAGTGAAAGTCCCTTTAAAATTCCAAAATGCACCACACTGTTATTTTACAGGCCCTATAACTGGTGCTCACACACATAAATACACAAACAATTCTCTGAATATACCTCTATTCTATTACTGATTCTGCCTCGCCGTTTTACAAGAGTTACAGTGTGCTATTTATAAGCAATAACAAATGATTAAGAGTGATAATGACTAACATAGGAAATCTAAACATATTAATTGTCCACTAACAGATACCTAAGGACACATCTCTTCACCATAAACCTTTCATTTTCTATTTTTCTTTTATTTAATTTAAAACGTATCCCAACAAAATTCCCGCATAAGCTTTAAATTCTTCGACCATCCTTCATCCCAATCTTCTTCTTGAAATTTTCTAATAGCAAAGTTGACAATGGCTTTGTAAATATGTCACCCACTTGATCTCGGCTTGCAACATGAGTGAGCTCCACCTTTCCTTCCTTGACTTGATCCCGGATGAAATGAAACCTGACATCTATATGCTTACTCCTCTCATGGTTGACCGGGTTCTTTGCTAACTCGATTGCAGACTTGTTGTCAACCCGGATCTCGGTTGGGCTGACTTGTTCTTGCTCCAATTTACTCAATAGATTCCCCAGCCACATTGCGTGACAAACGCACCAGGATGCAGCAACGTACTCAGCTTCGCATGTAGATAAAGTCACAATGGGTTCCTTCTTTGACTCCCACGTGAATGCCGTGTTTCCCATGAAAAACACATAGCCATTCGTGCTCTTCCTGTCATCAACATCTCCACACCAATCGCTATCTGAATATCCCACCAGCTTGTACTTGTCTGACTTCCAATAATGAAGTCCTTGCGAGATTGTTCCTTGAACATATCTCAATATCCTTTTTGCTGCCTTCCAATGTGTGTAGCTCGGATCTTCCATGAACCGGCTTATAATCCCAACACTTAGACACAAGTCTGGCCTCGTACAAGTTAAATACCTCAAACATCCTACTAGACTCCAGTAATTACACGGATCAACTCTTTCTCCTCCATCATACTTCGAAAGTTTTAAGTCGGGTTCCATAAGAGTTGAAACCGGATTGCAATCTATCATTTTAAACTTCTTCAGGATATCTTTTGCATAAACTTCTTGAGATACGAAGATCCCGGATTTGTCTTGTCTGACTTCCAGACCAAGGAAGTATCTCATCAGACCGAGATCCATTATCTCGAACTCTTTTGTCATTTTCTTCTTGAAGTCTTGTATCATCCCTTCATCATTTCCCAAGAGGATTAGATCATCAACATATAAAGCAACCAGTAAAATATTACCTTCTTTCTTCTTCACATACAGGGCATGTTCATATGGACATTGCTCAAATCCGTCCTTTTTGAAATAAGAGTCAATACGGGTATTCCAAGCCCGCGGTGCCTGCTTCAGCCCATACAAAGCCTTCTTCAGCCTTAACACTTTTCTTTCTTGTCCAACTTTCATGAAACCCGGAGGTTGTTCGAGATATACCTCCTCCTCAAGTACACCGTTTAAGAATGCCGATTTCACATCCATCTGATAGATCGGCTATCCAAGCTGGGCTGCATGTGAGATCAACAACCTGATTTTCTCCATCCTCACTACGGGTGCAAACACCTCGTTATAGTCTATTCCAGTTTTCTGCTTGTACCCCTTTACTACTAGCCGGGCTTTGAATCGCTCAATCTCCCCGTTAGCATTCATCTTCTTCTTATATACCCACTTCACACCGATGGGCCGACTTCCTTTTGGTAGCTCGGCTAACTCCCATGTCTTAGTCCGCTCAATAGCTTTTATCTCTTCTTCTATAGCAGATTGCCATTTTTCATTTCGGACAGCTTCCTCAAAGCTCAAATCCTCAGAATCTGCTAACAAGCAAACGAGATGTGCTTCGTTAGTTGATTCATACAAGTCTTGCAAGCTTCTCATTCTCGGTTGTCTCTGCTCTTCTTCATCATCAAAGACTTCAGGATTTTCCAGTATATGGGTCGAAAGATGTCCGACCTCAATTGATATATTTTCGGGTTCCACATTGACCCCGGATGTACTATTCTAGTCCCATTCATCTTCTTCATTCACTTTCACATCTCGGCTTACCAACACCTTTTTATTGACGGGATCCAACAACTTGTACCACTTCGTCTTCTCATCACATCTAATAAACACAAACTTCTTACTCTTGTCTTCAAGCTTCGTTTTGAGCTGGTCTGGTATGTGTGCATACGCAACACTACCAAAAATCTTGAAATGAGCCACTGATGGCACTCCATGCTTCCTGTGGGGTTTTATCATTTACACTTGAATACGGACATCTATTCTGCAAGTACACAGCGCATTGCACGGCTTCTCCCCAAAACTCGTTAGGCATATTCTTAGTCTTTAATATAGAACGCACCATATCCAAGATAGTCCGGTTCTTTCTTTCTGCAACTCCGTTTTGCTGTGGTGTGTACGGCGCGGTCAGGAACCGCATTATCCTGTGTTCTTCACAATACCTTTTAAAGGTTGTTGAAACGTACTCACCACCTCAGTCAGAACGGACCGACTTGATGTATCTCCCGGTTGCATTTTCTATCATCACTTTAAACCTCTTAAAGGCCTCTAGCACCTCGGACTTCTCCTTCAGAAAATATACCCAAGTCTTACGACTGAGATCATCAATAAAAGAAACAAAGTATCTCATTCCACTGAAGGACCCCGGAGTTATGGGTCCACACAGGTCGGTATGTATCAACTCCAAAGGCTGCTTAGCCCGGTATCTTGCCATCCTTTGGAACGGGCTTCTTGCGTGCTTACCCAGCACACAGTCTTCACAGAACTTTCTTTCGAAATTTATCTTTGGCAGTCCCATTACCATGTTCTTCTTCATCAGCTTGGCTAGACCACTGTAATGAAGGTGTCCAAATTGTCAATGCCATAGAGACATCTTATCCTCCACCTCGGCTTGCAGACAGCCGATCTCCACGCTCCTCAAACTCAGCTTGTACATTATGTTCTTTTCCATCTGAACTCGGGCTATCAGACGCCCTTGTTTATCTTTCAATAGTAGAACTCGGTCTGTCATTAGAACCGAGTAACCTTTCTCCATCAACTGTCCAATGCTCAAAATGTTACTTTTGAGCTCGGGCACATAGTACACATCTCGAATTGTTCCAACCCGTCCATCTTTTTGTAGAAAGCAAACCGTACCACGACCTTTCACATCAATTTTGGACGCGTCTCCAAAAGAGACATGTCCGGCTTCCACCGTTCTCAACTCTTCGAACAAATGTTTGTAACCACACATGTGATTACTGACACCAGTATTCAAGTACCACTCCGTCTCACTCTTCGAGCTAGTTTCACCATGTGCTTACATCAAAACTCCTACATCTCTTATTTCTCCTTCTGCAACGAAGTTTGAAGTCTCGTCAACTCTTCTTTCATCTCGGCAATCTTTAGCAAAATGCCCAACTTGGCCACAGTTGTAGCATCTGTCCGAGTTGCAATCTTTTACGTAGTGACCATACTTGCCACACTTATAACATTCTATATTACTTTGATTCGACTATCGGCCTCTTCCACCTCGGCCACGTCCTATACCTCTCTAGTTTTGCTGACTCGTCTCAGCTCTTTCTTCATGTTTCACCTCCTGACCTCGGTCATGACCACCTCGGCCATTTCCACGTCCACCTCGTCCATGACCTCTACCTCGGACATTCTGAGAGTACAACACCTTTTCATCCTTAATTGTTGCTTTTGTCTGGAGTGCTTGCTCAAGAGACTCCTCCTTCTTTTTCTTCTTGCGCTGCTCATGCGCTTCAAGAGAACCAGCTATATCTTCAACAGAAAGCGTAGCGAAGTCCTTAGACTACTCAATTGCACATACCACGTTTTCGAAGTCGTCTGTCAACGACCTCAGATATTTTCAACAACTCTGGAGTCGGTCAACACCTCTCCATTTCGTTTCAACTGGTTCACCGCGGTCTAAACCCTGGTGATGAAGTCCGACACTCCTTTGGTTTCCTTCATCTTCATCCCCTCCAACTCTCCTCGAAGAGTTTGAAGTCTGACCTGCTTCACACGGTCCGCGCCTTTGTAGGCCGTCTCCAATATATCCCAGGCCTCCTTTGCCGTCGTTGCGCCTCCAATATTTTCAAGACCATCGCTTTCTTCAACAACTTGAATCATCATAAAGAGTGTCACTGCATCCTTTGTTCTCGACGCACTCAACTGCTTAAGTTGATTTGTTGAATATCCTTCCGTTGATTCAGGTTCTACGAACCCATTTTGAACTAACCCCCAACTGTCATAGGCTCTTAGAAAAGCCTTCATTTGGATACTCCAGTTTTCATAGTTCACCTTTGTCAGGCGAGGCACTGGCAGACTATTACTCATATTCTCCATTGGCTCAAGCTCTGATACCAATTTGTTATTTTACAGGCCCTATAAGTGGTGCTCACACACACAAATACACAAGCAATTCTCTGAATATGCCTCTATTCTATTACTGATTCTGCCTCGCCGTTTTACAAGAGTTACAGTATGCTATTTATAAGCAATAACAAATGATTAAGAGTGATAATGACTAAAATAAGAAATCTAAACATATTATTTGTCCACTAACAGATACCTAGAGACACACCTCTTCACCATAAACCTTTCATTTTCTACTTTTCTTTTATTTAATTTAAAACTTATCCCAACACACACTCCACCAAAAGAACAGAACTCCAAGGCACCTTACATTTCTTTCTTCACTCAGATAGAAGTTGGGCATAATTTGGATGCTAAACAAATTTGACATTTTATGTTACAGAAAGCTTGCTGAGATTCACAATTCATTTTGAATTTTATTTTTTTAGGCCTATTTTGAAAATAACAATAGTATTTATATATCTGCAAGGTACTTCTAGAATCATCTAATACATTAAACTTCACTCTAAATATTTAATGCGCAGATTAAGTCCATGCATAAGTAATGCTTTACAACTACAAGTTCTTATTTTATATTAACAATATAATCATCATTAACCACCATTAAAAAGTTGCTCTAAAGATAAAATGTATTCTCCATACTAATAAAAACAGTTACTTCCTCAAGCTACTCAGGAATAATCATTGAGAAAGCGATCGTTAGAAGTTATAACCATAATAATGTTCTCCCTAGTAGTTGTTCTGCTTCTAATTCATCTTAATTCCATGCGTAAAGAATCAATTCAACCCAAAAGCTTAAGCTGATGGGTGAGGTTACATTCACGATTTTATATATCTCTAACACGCCCCCTCACACCAGAGCCCATTGGGCTTGAAAGGTGGATAATGCATCAGGCCCAACCTACTTATGCTAAAAGACTCCCCAAGACATAATTAATTATCAATAAATGGGGGGCGAGGATCGAACTCGTGACACCTAAGCTTTGATACCATGTATAGAACCAATTCAACCCAAAAGCTTAAGCTGTTGGGTGAGGTTACATTCATGGTTTTATACATCTCTAACACACTGGGCTTGAAAGATAGACAATGCACGTAAGGGTGTTCAAAATGTTCAAAAGAACCAAACCAATCCATAACCAAACTGCTCCACATTTAAAAAATCGATTTTTTTTATAACCGGTTTCATACAAAACTGCTTTTTATTTTATAAACTGGTTATTAACTGATGAGCCTTCAATAAAGTAACCAAACCCATTAATTAGGAATTAGTATATATAGAGATGTTTAAGGTGTGATTTCTTTATGCATGAAATTAAGCAAATGATGAATGAGGTTTTGGGAAAAGATCACTGGGGATCTCTTGAGGCCTAGGTATTTGGCTTTAAGGGTGAGCTGAGACCTTTGGTTTATCTTTTTCTGCCTTGTTATTTACTATCGTAATTGTCTCCAATAGAGGAGTCTGTATGGCTGATGAAGCTCTGTTTCTCTGTTGTTGTTGATGTTATTGTCAAAGAGTCGTCTCCATCGTATTGTCTAGTAGTGAATTGAAGTGATTTTACTCTTATTTGCTATCATTTGTCTGTTAAATTGAGTGGGTTCCACCAATTTGGTATCAAAGCACTACAATCCTGGGAGTGTTTTTGATCCAGATATGTTAAAAAAAAATATCCAAGATCTTATTCAGATCTTAAAAAAAACAATTTTAGGAACATATCTATAAAAAAACGCAGAAACTCTACTGATTCAATGTTTCCAACATTTTATGGAGAAGGAGACGACGCTGGGGGTCGGCAAATTTCTATGGAAAAACATTTTCAAGAAAAACAAATAAATGAAGAAAATGAGCAATTGGCAGAAACCCTAAGAGGGTTGAAAGGATGTGCGCTCTATTATATAGGTGTTTGTAACACCCCTATATATCCGGTAATGTTATCATACTATCGTATTAAGCTGCACTTAATTAAAAATGCGGAATATCTTTTTCTTTTCAATTATGAAGTCATTATCATTACCAACTTGCTTATTAATCAATTAATAAAACATCGCTTGTATGCAATTGCAATAAAACAGCTAACTAAAATACCTCATTAATTAAAATAACATAAGTATATCTCTAGTCACGGAGTTACAACACGTAGACCGGACCAACTAGCAGTTTATACAAATCAACTCAAAAGTACTAACAACATGGTGGCATAGACAACTCTCATGCTCACCCCAAATAAGGCAACAAAACCCAACATAAGTCTCAACTCAACAGCAACATAAAGATAAAGGCGGAAAATATAAACAACATCCAATCCAGTCATGCCAACATAATATGAACAGCACAAAACATCAACTAAGCTCTGGCCTCCTGCCACCAGAGACATCGGTCTCCATACTACCTGAACCTTAAATAAGCATTCCCCAAACGTGGGGTGAGATCTCTAAACAAGAAATCTCAGTAAGGCAAGGGGTCCTCAAGGATCTTCCACCCCAAGCTCACTTAGGTGTGCAATATAAGTTCAAAAGCAGTTTATCATCATTAGTTCTAAAATAGTGCAATGCAGCAGATAATCATGTCATGTGTGTCAATTCTATTCTACTGGCCAGAGAAATGCAGGATTTATATACGTCTAATACCCACACATAGTGCAAGACGCCACTTGCATCCACCCCGGATCACCGTCTTGTATGACGCCACATACTCAGGCTTACCGTCAAGATGGAACAACACATGCATATTAAAAGCCATTACACATAAAGCTCAACAGCATTTCAAATATTCAAAGCATGTAACACAACATGCATGATGGGACCACAACATGGCTAAACCGAGGACACAAAAGCTTACCTTGCAAGCTAACTATCTAAGCCAAGAGTCCGTACAAGCTCAGGACCCACAAACAGCACAATCACAATCGTTTATAAGAGAAATATCATCAATAACCATACTTTAAAGGTTCGTTTCATTATGACAACATTTCTTTATTCGATTACGTCTTTTCTAGATCATAATTATCAAGAACTAAGTCCCTTAATTATAGGTATCATTGTTTCCCAACAGTAACACCAACTTCCTAGGCCATCAAGCCCACATGGGAACTGTCCCACGCACATCAAACTGATTTCTGGTCATTTTCACAGGTGGTAATCGATTACCAAGGGCTGGTAATCGATTACTGCACATGGTAATCGATTACCACCAGCAAGGTAATCGATTACCACACATGGTAACCGATTACCAATCAAAAGTAATCGATTACCACGCGGGCAGAACAACATTATGCATATTTTTTCTGCATAATCCGAAGCCAAATTGCCACCCCATGACCCAAGGTCCGGTTTTGACCCAAAACAGAAGTTCAATACCACATTTTATACTTAGATTAACAACCTTAAGCTTGAATGATTAAAGTTAACTCATTTCATAACCAAAAATAAGCCATTATCAAGGAAATTCAAAGGAAAGTTCAAGGTATACCAATGGAGGTTCAAACTCAGCAAAAAGAAGGCTCTTGGAGCTCTCCAATAAGGCTCAAAGATTCTGACTTTGCAAGAGCACGAAAATACAACACAAGGTTGGACCTTTCTCTTCAAAGATGGCTCTTTTAAGCACCAAATGAAATAACAATGGCTTTCCCAAAGAACACTCACAAACTCAGCCCACTAACACCCAAATACCAGAAGTTAAACTCAGCAAATTAGGATCTTTAACTCACACAAGGCTTGTCCTCACAATACTCAACCATTTTGGTGAAGGAACCATGACCAAAGGTGATCACTTTGGTGAAATAAGTGAAGGAGAAGCTATGGAGTGGAGAAGGGAAGGTGGCAGCTGAAAGGAACTAGAAATATCACGTAGCACAAATGTAATTCTGACCTAGGACATTGTGCCAAAAGCTTATATAGGCCCACTTAAACATTAAACACACAGATATAACATTACTTGCTACGCTTAGCATTTTAATCCCAAACTCAGGATTCTTAACCTACTCAATTTTATAAGAATTATCTTATTTTTCTTATATTTTTCGGAGCACCTTTCCGGTACACGCTTTTCATAGCCAGTACCAGTTTCTGGCACCAGTTTTCATTATTTTAACTTGAAACTCGTTTTACAAGTCCTACATGTTATTATAGTAATTATCATGCACTTATTATAATTTTTCGGGATACTTTTTCGGTACACATTTATACCGACTAGCAGAACCGGTATCTGCACTTTTCGTCAGAAAAGCGACTTCCAGCATTATTACCCACTTTCTATAATTATTAGAGCCTCATAATAATTATTAGGGTCAATTATGGAATTATCTCATTAAACTCATAATTAACTGATTAATTTCCTTAATTAACGGTGCAGGTTCTTACATTCACCGCACTTTTTTAGGATTTTGTCCTCAAAATCAGAATATACCTGTCTCGGAAATCTGAATACTGCCGGAGAAGCTCGTCCTCTCGCTCCCAGGTACACTCCTCAGGAGTCCTTCCTGACCATTGCACTTTGACCATCGGAATGATCTTGCTCCTCAGCTGCTTCTCGCCACGATCGAGAATCTTGAGTGGTCCGACGGAAGTTTTCAAGTTCTCCCGAACCTCCACATCATTCGGTTGCACCACGTGCGAAGGATCCGTTACATACTTCCGTAGCTGAGACACGTGAAACACGTCGTGGATGTTGGCCAAGTTCGGAGGCAAGGTAAGCCGGTAGGCAACAGGTCCTACTCTACCAAGAATCTGGTACGGCCCAATAAACCACGGGCTCAGCTTCCTCACTCCGAGTGCCCGTCCAACACCTGTGACAGGTGAAAGTCTCAAAAACACGTGCTCACCCTCACTGAACTCCAGTGGACGATGCTTGACATCGTAGTAACTCTTCTGGCGATTCTGCGCCTACTTAAGCTTTTCCCTGATCATCTGGATCTGCAGGGTGGTATCTTGGACAAAGTCCAAGCCAAACAACTCACGATCCCCAACCTCAGACCAACAGGTAGGTGTACGACACCTCCTACCGTAGCGCGCCTCGTAGGGTGCCATGCCTAGGCTAGCATGGAAACTGTTGTTATACGAAAACTCCACCAATGGAAGGTACCTATCCCATGCCGAGCCCTGCTCCAACGTGCAAGCCCGCAACATGTCCTCCAAGGTCTGGATAGTCCGCTCAGTCTTTCCATCAGTCTGAGGGTGATAGGTTGTACTCAGTCTCAACTGAGTCCCAAAAGCTCCCTGCAACGTCTCCCAGAACTGAGATGTGAACTTCGGGTCCCTATCACTGATGATACTCTCGGGCACCCCGTGAAGCCTCACGATCTCGCGAACATACAGTTTGGCCAACTGCTCAGTAGTGAAGCTCACCTTCACTGGAAGAAAATGGGCAGACTTCGTCAGTCTGTCCACAATGACCCATATCGAGACACAGCCAACCTGAGTCTTCGGCAAACCCACAACGAAGTCCATGGAAATGCTCTCCCATTTCCATTCCGGAATCTCAAGAGGTTGAAGTTTACCAGACGACTTCTGATGTTCAATCTTCACCTTATGGCAGATCAAACACTTGGACACATACACAGCTATATCCTTCTTCATTCCTGGCCACCAGAAATTCCTCTTCAGGTCTTGGTACATCTTTGTAGCACCAGGGTGAACAGTAAACTGTCCCTTATGGGCCTCCGCCATAACCTCTTCGGTCAAAGGACCTCGAGGAATCACAACACGCTTCTGAAACAACAGAAGTCCATCCTCATTCCAAGACACACCGTCTTGGTTCTTCACGTAGTTGAGACACTCTCTCTGCACTTGCGCCTCGTGGATCTTCTCCACAAGCTCATTCCTGACTCTCTCAATCTCCATCTCGAGAAATGCACCCCCAAACAAGGTTGTCACCTTCAGATCTCGAAACTTCTCTATGAGGTCGAAGTCACCCATCGTCAAACTGGATAGACTCACGGATTTCCGACTCAAAGCATCAGCTACCACATTGGCCTTGCCAGGATGGTACTTCAACTCAAAGTCGTAGTCCTTCAGAAATTCCATCCATCTCCTCTGCCTCATGTTCAGCTCCTTCTGATCAAACAGATACTTCAAGCTCTTGTGGTCACTGAACACCGCAAACTGCATACCGAACAGGTAATGCCTCCAAATCTTGAAAGCAAACACAATCGCAGCCAACTCCAAATCATGAGTCGGGTAGTTCTCCTCATGAGGCTTCAACTTCCTCGAAGCAAAAGCAATAGCTCTACCAGACTGCATCAACACACAGCCCAGCCCCTTTCCAGAAGCATCACAGTAAAGCTCAAACTGCTCCTAAGGATCAGGAAGGACCAACATAGGTGAAGTAGTCAATCTTTCCTTCAACTCCTGAATGCACGCCTCACACTCATGAGACCACACAAATGGAGTCTCCTTTCGGGTAAGGCGAGTCAAAGGGAGAACCATCGTGGAGAAACCCTTGATGAACCTCCGATAGTAATCTGCCAAACCTAAGAAGCTCCTCACCTCCGTGACTGTCTTGGGCCTCTCCCAATCTAGCACGACCTCAATCTTGTTGGGATCCACTGCAACTCCTTCCGCTGAAATCACATGCCCCAGAAACTTTACTGATTTGAGCCAAAACTCACACTTAGAAGGCTTAGCATAAAGTTTTTTCTCCTTCAGCACTTGCAGAATAATCCTCAGATGCTCCACATGCTCCTCCTTAGTCTTGGAGTAAATCAGAATGTCGTCAATAAAGACGATCATAAACTGATCCAGATACGGCTGGAAAATCCTATTCATGTAATCCATGAACATTGCCGGCGCATTGGTGAGTCCAAACGGGATCACCAAATTCTCAAAGTGACCGTATCTCGAACGAAACGCGGTCTTAGGGACATCTTCCGGCTTCACCCAAATCTGATGGTATCCGGACCGGAGATCAATCTTTGAATACACGCAAGTACCCCTGAGTTGATCCAACAGATCATCAATCCGAGGAAAGGGATACTTGTTCTTGATCGTCACCTTGTTCAACTGCCTGTAGTCGGTGCACAATCGCATTGTCCCGTCCTTCTTCTTCACAAAGATGACCGGTGCTCCCCAAGGAGACACACTCGGTCGGATGAAATCTTTCGCTGAAAGATCTTCAATATGCTTCTTCAGCTCAGCCAACTCCGGTGGCGACATCCGATATGGAGCTAATGAAATCGGCCCCACACCAGGCAACAAATCAATGGAGAACTCTATCTCCCGCTTTGGCGGAAACTCAGGAATCTCCTCAGGAAACACCTCGAGGAACTCCCCCACCACAGGAATGCCAGTGATATCCTCTTGTGTCCCACTCACCAAACCTCCCAACATGACATAACCAAATGCCCCTGCTCTCAAGGCCTTCCTAGCCTGTAGCAATGAAATATATGGCCAAGAACTAGCTATGGAATCACACGGAGACATCACCACGCGCTTTGCACAAAAATCAATCAGTGCACAGTT
The DNA here is from genome assembly GCF_033153095.1 of Gastrolobium bilobum. Classification (NCBI taxonomy): domain Eukaryota; kingdom Viridiplantae; phylum Streptophyta; class Magnoliopsida; order Fabales; family Fabaceae; genus Gastrolobium; species Gastrolobium bilobum. The sequence continues at coordinate 53,481 of NW_026896718.1, read as the reverse complement.
TCTAGACAACCAATACATACCCAGAATAATCTCCAAGTTGGCCATCGGCAATCCTATCAGATCCACCGAGAACTCACGGCCGTCCCACTGAAACGCTACATCGCGATGTACAGTGGTAGAATCACAAATTTCTCCGGTGGCGATAGTCACCCGCAACGGTGGAGAAAGCACAGACATGGGCAACTCAAGCCCTAAAGCAATCGGGGTAGCAACAAACGAATGCGTAGCCCCAGAATCAAACAATGCATCAACAATAATACCACCAATAGAAATAGTACCTCTAACAAGGTTCGGAGCACGGTTCGACTGCTGCCTATCCAAGGTGTACACACGCCCAATAGAAGGTGGCACCGCAGGTGCCGAAGTAGAAGCCATCGGAACCATCTGCAAAGGAACTGCCTAAACAGCTGCAGCTCTAGCCGTCGACGACAGATAGTCTCTAGAGAAGTGGCCCTCCTTGCCACACTGGAAACAGATCAACTGACCCGAAGCACAACGACCAGCATGCTCCTTTCCGCACCCCGCACATCTCGGAGTGGAAGGAGGCCTAGCAAAACTCCCCTGCTGTGAAGCAATCCTCTTGAACTGACCAGGCGCCTGCCTAGTCGCCAACTGTTTACCTTTGCCCTTCCCAACAAACTTCTTGTCCTTCCAAGAAGTAGGATGAGGAGTGGAACTAACGGTCGCCTTGGTCTCGTCGACCTTGGCCCTCTTGGCCTTGCTCGCTATGCAGACATCCTCAATGTCCTTACACTACTGAACCAGTGTACCAAAATCCCTCGAAGCAGCTCCAGCAATATGCTCAGCAATCACCTCACTAAGTCCTATGCAGAACTTAGCAGCCAGAAACATCAGAGTAGGAGGAACCATCCGGAAGTACGCAAACTTCACAAGCTCATTAAACTTGGCCAGGTACTCGTCAACAGACATCGAGCCCTGAACCAATCTATCAAATTCCCCATGCTTCCTCTCCTGCGCATCGTAGGGAAAGTACTTGCCTAAAAAGCATTCCTCGAAGAATGGCCACGTCATGACATGACCCTACATCTCATAAGCACGAGAGGTGTTCGTCCACCACTCATGGGCATCTCCCTCCAGCATGTAAGTCGAGAACATCAGCTTCTGCGGGTCTGTACACTGCATGACCCAAAATATCTTGTCCAGCGCCTGAAGCCATCTCGCTGCAGCAATAGGATCCAAAGACCTATCAAACACAGGTGGCTTATGCTTCCTGAAAGCATTCAGTCGGCGATCAATCACGTCACGATCCTCAGCATGCCCTACCAAGGTCTCCATCGTCTCAGCAACATGAGTTGCACTGCCAATGTGACTCAGGCTCTCATCCTGAACACTAGGTGGAGGCAGCGGCGGTGGTGGCGGTGGAAACTGACCTACAGCAGGACCAGCCCTCATCTCCTCCAACATGACTCTCATCATCGTCATGTTCGCCATCTAGTTCGCCTCGAGGACATCGTCAGTGGTCCTCCGGTTCGCTTCACGAACCTCTTCTGCGGCTATCCGGTTCGCCTCGCGAACAGCGTCCATCATTGCCGCGTTGGCCAATCTAGTGGCCTCCTGATCGGCTAACCTAGCTGCCTGCATCTCAACCAATGTAGTCAGGATAGGATCAGATTGATCCTCAGAAGTCTCTCGTGTTCTCTCGGACCTTACCATGACTCTGCACAAGTTACACAAATTATGAGTTGATCAGGCCCACGCAATGTGATTACGCATGCATTATCATAATAAAATTCGACGGAGTAAACACACAAGACAGACGCAACCAAACATCCTAGCTATTGCAATACATACAGACTTTTCCCTCGAACCATTGCTCTGATACCATAAATGTAACACCCCGTATATATCCGGTAATGTTATCATACTATCGTATTAAGCTGCGTTTAATTAAAAATGCGGAATATCTTTTTCTTTTCAATTATGAAGTCATTATCATTACCAACTTGCTTATTAATCAATTAATAAAACATCGCCTGTATGCAATTGCAATGAAACAGCTAACTGAAATACCTCATTAATTAAAATAACATAAGTATGTCTCTAGTCACGAAGCTACAACACGTATACCGGACCAACTAGCAGTTTATACAACATGGTAGGCATGTAACATCCTGGGTGTTGACGAGGGCAGGGAGTGATCGCCGGTGCGAAAGGGCATGGACAAGGAGAAACTCTTGGTAGGATTCCAGCAGGAGGGATACATGAACAAATCGAATCAACACCCGAAAGAGAGGGATCCAGAGATTGTGCAGGTCTGGGACTGTACAATTGAGGATGACTTAAAGGATTTAATACGTACTACCTATACTAACAAAATGCATATACTTTTTGGTAGCCCGAAACAGTAGAACTCCATAATTAAGCGTGCTTGACTTGGAGCAATTCTAGGACGGGTGACCTCATGGAAAGTTTTATCAAGAAATGTGTGAGTGAGGACAAAGCACGCTGAAAAGTCTCGTGTTAGTTTGTGGCGACAGTCATTGATCCTTGCAAGTTGTCGGGCATTATACTCTCTCACACAAATAGAGGGGTAAAAATGGTATAAAAAAAGAAGAGCATGGATAAAATCGGGAAAGCAATTTTTTGTTTGTGAGACGCGACCACTAAAAAATTCAATGGGCCTGGACCATTGAATTTTTTTCCACATCAACAAGACCATTTTTCACCATATGGCTTACTAAGGCAATTCCCCTGTTTAGTTTGCGTGACCGATCTTACAGTTTGAGCCAACAAGACTGGTTTCTATTGGTCCACATGGCAAATATCATTGGTCTGACGCCTCAGCAAACATCATTCTCTTCTTGTTTTTTCCATTTCAACATTTCCTTATCTCTCTATGAATATTTTCTCCAAAGCATCAATTCAAGTAAGTTTCTAACTCTTATTTAATTTTTTTAGTGTAGCTATTTTTTCGACAGAAAAATTCCATCAAAAATAAAGTTTTCAACAAAATTATCAACGGAATTGAAGCTGCTGAATATCTCTTTGTTGGTAACAATTTTTTCAATGAAATTAGATATTCCGTCGATAATTTTGGATGGAAATTATTTCGATCAAAAAAGTTCGAAGGAAATAAATTCTGTAGAAAACTTTCGACGGAATTACTTTTCGTAGAAAATTTTTGACGAAACAATTTCCATCGAAAGTTTCGACAGAAAAATATATTCCATCCAAAATTTTCAACGAAAAATGTTTGAAATTTCATCGAAAATGTTTTAAATATTTTCGACGGAAAAATAATTTCGTTGAAATTTTTCGACGGAAAATGAATGAAATTATGTTGAAAAAACTTGTAATAATTTTCGACGAAAAATAAATGAAATTTCATGGAAAACTATTGCTTCAATTTTCAACAGAATTGTTGTTCCGTTGATTTTTTTTAATTTCTCCACAAAATTAATACCAATTTGTCTATTGCACCTGATAAATAGATATAATCAAAGTAAATAACATATCAAAATCATATCATCTTAATATAATTAAATGTACAAAAGTCCCTGTCATATACTAATCAAAAGAGTCTTATATGTATAAAAGTCCAAGATATATACTAATCAAAAGAGTCTTATATTTATAAAAGTTCAAGACATATAATAAAAAAAAGGAGTCTCATATATATAAAAGTCGTTGTCATATACTAATCAAAAGAGTCTTATATCTATAAAAGTCCAAGAGATATACTAATCAAAAGAGTCTTATATATACAAAAGTCCATGTCATATATTAATCAAAAGAGTCTATGTACCAAAGTTCATATCATATACATCCAAACAATATATAAAATTCATGTAGGTGGATGACCTGCATGATCATGGTCATCACCTAGGTCCTGAGACGACGACTGAGTTTCGTCATCATCCTCAGTATCTAATAATGCCTTAAAAAGCCTTCGTATAAGCTTCTCCAATTGTTCTATTTGCCTCTGCATCATAGACATGAGACTATCCTGCTGTGCAACCTTTTGCTCTTATTGTACAACCCTATCCTTTTGCTATGCAACCGTACCCTACATATGCGTAATCAATATGCACATCTTGTCATGCTCCTCTTGGGACACTCGAAGTGGTAGCCTGCTGGAGAACTGAGATTGCTTATATGCTCATGCCCGTGTACCTATATCGTATACTCGTCCTTTACGATTAACCCCACTAGCCGCTGCAAGATTAATTCATTATTTGAGGTAGCACTGCTAGCATCCTCTCTTGGAGTGACCTGGTTGTCTTTCTTTTCCTCCATTCTTATAAAGCCATCCTACAATTTACATAGAAGGTATGCGATGTGTTAAAGTCAAGTGAATTAAAACTAATCATCTTTCGAAATTTATAAATACTGTAAAAGTCAATAATACTCACAGTTATTGCCTTAGCATTGTCACTTATCCACCTCTCACGGTCATCTTTAGATGGGTGTGTATGCTGGTACACAGCCCAATCGATGGCGGACGGGTCCGTGACCCCATATGCCTGCTGCGTGATATGAAACATAAAACAATAGGAGCATAATACGTTAAGTATAAAAAAAGCTTACCGTATTAATTACAAACAAGTATATGCAATTATAAGTATTTTTACCAACCGCCTTGTATGCTCAGTAAATGGAATTGAACCTCCAGAATGTGAAGGTCCTTAATATTTGGACCTGTTCCTTTTATTTCCTTCAGCCATTTTCTTCCATTTTTTATTAGTCCAATGGACCTTCAAAGCATCAAGTACTTCTTGAGTCATCCAAAATGTATCTCCCTTTCCATTTCTTATCAAATTCATGTGATTTTTAATTATGTCAATGGCTTTGGTCTTGTATGCTTTATCAAAAAGATGCTGGACATATGGCAAGTATTTATATTTTTCCTGCAATATTAAACATGATAAAAAGACAACTCAATAAAAATATCAACATTAATCAAAAAAATCGTTGTAAATACATAAACATTAATATGGTCAAGTTTAAAGGGAAACATTACCATCAATAAGTTTTTCCAGCATAGCTTTACATTATCTGGCACAGCTCTATAAATAGCCCATGGACTGTCATAGTTGCGCTTGATAATTTTTATTATTTTGAGCACAACATCATATGGTTCAAAGCAAAAATACATTGTCATGTACCAATGCATTTAAAATATTATCAACACTTACATCAAGATGTATTGCAAAAATAACACAACTAGCATTAAGAATTGTTTTACTTACTTTCTCCCATCGATGGTCGGTCGTACCCACATACGATTGTCCACGAGATCAATCTCCCTCTACCGTGGAACAAGATCCCATGTGACAAGTGGATGTGGGCCATAATATGGAGCCTCTGGTGGGGGACGGAGCGTGAACCTGTTTAACAAACATCAAGGGAAAAAGGAAATAATATTGCCAATAATCATATTTGAACACAAATATAATGGAATTAAAAATGTAGAATATGTGCATGGTTAGTAAGATAACCTCATTTGCTCTTCAATAGAAGCTACAAACGGCTCTAGTGTCTCTTGGACTGCTTGATGGTTGTGCATCTGGTGATGGTGTTTGCAAACGTGACGAGAATGATGTGCGGTCATGCCCTCGACCTCTAATGGCCCCTCGTCCATGTGTAAGTGGAGAGGAACTATCCCTACCTCTACCCCTACCATGTGTAGGGTAAAATGACTTCATCTACATAAGAAACATTCATGTATAAAATATCACTTATCATACAATCAATGTTATGAGAACATAAAGAATAACATGGGTATCATGACAAAATCCATAAGAATTGATCATGCGTGTGAAAATGTATACACAATATGCATCAATCCGTCGAAAAAGTTCACAAATTTAATTTCTTTAAACATTTATTTTTTTAAAATTTTGAGGGAATTCTTTTTTCGTCGAAAACGTTCACGAATTTAATTTCTTTAAACATTTATTTATTTTTTATAAAATTTCCGACAAAATTCTTTTTTCGTAGAAAACTTCGACGGAATTCATTTTTCGTCGAAATTTTTTACAAATTAAATTTATTTAAACATTTATTTTTTTTAAAAACTCGACAGAATCCATTTTCCATCGAGTTTTTTTGATGGAATCAGTTTTACGTCTTAAATATTTTGAAGGAATCTATTTTCCGTTTCAAATTTTGATGGAACACGTTTTTCGTCAATAATTATGTCAATAATTTTGTGATATTGATAGCATTGTGATATCAATAATTATGTCAAAAAATTCGCCGATAATAATGACTTTTCTAATAGTGTAACTAGATTATTAGCATTGTGATATTGATAGATTAAGTTGGTTATGTAGTAACTTTGATAGATTAAGTAGGTTATGCAGTGACATTATAGGTTAAATAGTTTTTAGTAATTTGGTGTTAATAGGTTATTAGTAATCTAAAAATTAGCATGTTATGTAATATAATATAATTGATTAGTTATTTATAATTAGTATTTTTACAATCAATTAGTGTGTGATTAATTAATTAGCATATTTAACAAGTAGTGAATAATAAATATACATTTATTTACATAAATAGATAATTATAGTGAGAGAAAATTTGTTTATATTTTACATTTACAATTAAAAATTGTAATAAACCATTAGTTATTTATTGTCATGAATTAGGGATATGACATATCGTCCTAGTTTCCCTCAATCCAGTTCCCCACAACATGATTCTCCTCGTAACCGCATTAGTCCTAGCCCCATTGACCCCAATGTCCTGACACCACAGGATAAACATATTTCTGGCCACATGAGGAACAAGGATATTAATGCCCAATGAGCCCATAGCTACGATCCTAACCATATTCCGCATGGCATTGATAATTACCTGAGGTAGATCAGATTCTATTACGTCACCCATATGCCATCACGAGGTTTGTATGGTTTTCATTAAATTATTATAAGAGTAAACACCTTTTTTAGTCCCTGTCAATATCTACGAAGTCCTTTTTAGTCCCTGGCAATAAAAAAGGACCAAATTGGTCCCTGAAATTACAAAAAAAGGGGCCATGTTAGTCCTTATGTCAACTCCCAAATATGTAGAGTGGCCCTTTTCTTGTACTTTCAGGGACCAATTTGGTCCTTTTTTATTGCCAGGGACTGAAAAGGACTTCGTAGATATTGTCAGGGACTAAAAAGGGTGTTTACTCTTATTATAATGTTTCTGGGGTAAGTTAATTTAGCTTGATCATTCACTTATCACTACTTTTGTCGAGTCAAGTGCTAGTGACCGGAGACTCATACATTTTATATGCAACAAGACGAGTATATAATCACACTCAAGGACGTGCATCATATCTTATATCTATTGGAGTTTTCGAAGGAAGGTGATATGCGTCCAACATATGTTGCTTTCTAAGTTAAAAGAAGTAAGGAAGTAATCATAAATGTGTGAAAATAAGTCATAAATGCAAGAAATATTGATTATTCCTTCTCAATCATTCTCTCACTCAATTTATGTATTTTAATAACAGGAAACACCAAAAATGAAGTGAATGAGAGAAGTTGCAGTTTTCCAGCCAGCGTTTTGCTCGGAGCATGGCGCAAATCGTGCCATTTCAACCTGAAGATTCTGTATCTCCGCGCGATTTGCGCTGAAAGTGGCGGAAATCACGCCATTTGGTCCAAATCACTTCTGTTTCCTGGCGCTATTTGCTCAGTGAGTGGCGCAATTTGCGTGAAGGTGGCACAATTTGCGCGGAGTCTGGCGCAATTCGCGCCATTGGGCAATTTCAACTCTGTTTACCCGTGCAATTTGCGCGGATGCTGGTGCTGGTGCAAATTGCGTGGGCGATACTTTTTAATTTTAATCTGATGTGAATTACTCAAAAAGGAGGTCCAATTGGAGAGCAATGGAAATTAGGTTTTTCCTAAAACCTAATAAAAGGATCAGAAAAAAGAGAGGAAGAAACTTTTGACAAGAAAGAAAAGAAGACAACAAAAAGAGTGAGAATTCTTAGAAGCTTCTTGGAGTTTCAGAGATTCGAACGATCAAGACTGAAGAACTTCAACATCTTTCTCTTCTTAGGTTCTGAATTTTGATTTCTTTTATGTTTATTTTGTCAAACATGAATATGTCTGGCTAGTTTTTATTATTGTGGTAAGGATCACAACCCTTGATGTGAACTCCTTGTAGTTTGGTTGAATTTATGCTTATCTATTTAAATTGAATTTATCTTTCCTTGTTCTTCATTTTATAATTATTTTGGAACTGATCAATCTATTAGGATTGCAAGGGTTAGGGTTTTCAATAGGGATATTGGAATTCTAATTCCTGACAAAGGGAAAGATAATTGTTCATTTATGCACTAGGCATAGGCTACATGAATAGCAAACGTTAAAGATTCATTGATTCTAAGGTTTAACTTGAAAATGGATTTCTAAGGGATTAGGATTCTAATAGAGTTAATAAGGTTAAAGTCACTAAGGAATCATGGTTTAACTAATCATATAAAAGATGATGAATTGTTTGATCAATTGAATAAGTAAACGTAAATGTAATCCAAGTTGCAAGGTGGGGATCATAAAGGTGTTTGTTTCTCTTTACCGCAATATTTTCTCAACCTTTAATCTTTTGTTCTTGAGCTTTAAAAGAACCTTTGAATTATTTACATTTTTTTAGAATTGTTCTCATTATTTCACAAACCACAATAGTCTTTAAACCATTTTTTTTTATTAATCCAACAAGAGAGGAATAGTTATAATAAATTTGGTGCCTCAATCCTCGTGGAGACGATACTCTACTTACCCTTTTATTACTTGGAACGATCGGTACACTTGCCGATTGCGCAACAAGTTTTTGGCGCCGTTGCCGGGGATTGAATACGCCAAGTTTATTAATAACTTTTGATTTTCTTGATTGGATTTTGTGTTACTAATCTGTTTATTTTAGTTTATGCGTGGTACAGTTGATCCTGAAACTTTGATCTACGATCCAGAGATAGAAGGAACTGCAAGAAGGATAAGACAACTTACCAAGCGGAAGAAGCAAGCAGAAATTTCTACTTCACCTTCGGAGGTAGAATAAGAGATGGCAGAAGCCAATCCACCACCGGGAGAAGAGTTGATGGAGTCAATCTTGGCTCCATTGTTTACAAGGCCAAATTCCAGCATTGTCAGGCCACCGATTGATGCCAACAACTATGACATCCATCCATCACTGATCACATTGGTGGAGAAAACTCAGTTTGGTGGGGAAGACTATGTAGATCCTCATGACTTCATAGACAGATTTTTAAAAATCTGTGATACAACCGAGCACCACGAAGTATCAGATGATGCAATCAAACTCCGGTTGTTCCCGTTTGCTGTGACCGAGAAAACTCTCAGATGGTTGGATCGGCAAGCTCCCAACAACATCAGAACATGGGATGAGTTGGCAGCTAAATTCTTTGCTGAGCATTTTTCTATGGAAAAGTACAACAAGTTGGTAAACGAAATTACCAACTTCATGAATATTGTCATCGCCCACTCTATGAGAGAAAGTAATAAGGTTGCGGATTGGATGGCCAACAAATCCTTGTCTCAAGACTGGGACACTATGGTGTTCGAAACCCCTCCTCAAGATTGCGCTCTGCTGGTGCTGAACGATTCTATGGGTGTCTCATCACCCAGACTTGTCTCTATGTAATTTGCTTTTATTTCCTTCTATTTCAAAAAAAAGATTTGTACCAAGTGACATGATTTAGTTAAACTAGCCTGGGCTGATGAGATTGGTCTCGTCTTCGCTCCATGCAAATTCGATTGCATTAAATGAGTAAAATATCTCACAATATATTAAACCACTTATTTTTTAAAAAAAAACATATTAGTAGATCATTTTCCCATGCGAGTTGAACTCTATTAATACCATATTTTGTTCTATTTTTAATGGCTTTTATTTCTCTCTTATTATTGGAGATAAGTATCTCCTATCATAGACACATGATATCATGAGACCCACCACTCATTAAAAAAAGAAAAAAGTGGTCGCATAGATTTTTTATGTGAGAGTAGCATGAGATAGTTATCTCATGTAAAATGAGATAATAATTTCTTTTTTTTTAAGGGTTTTATAAGAGTTATGTTATAAGAAAAATGATTGTGTAATGTTATAGAGATTCGTTTTGCGTGCCGTAATTTTTTTTTTGTTTCAAAAAGTGTGGGCCCCACAAAATGTTGTGTGTAGGAAACTTTTTTGTGTCATGTTAAATGATGAATGCAAATCCCATTATATTATGTGTAGTTTGTTAAAGTAATAGAATATAAAACTTTTAAAATCGAAAAGTCAAAGAATAAAAACAAATTTGAAAGTAAAGGAGTAGCTTTGTAAGTTTACGTTCCTCTGATTATATTTTGTTTAGGTTTCTGCTTACATTGTTCAAGTATTATTGTTATTTTGTGTTTAACTTTAATTGTATATTTATTAAAAAAAATTAAAATTATAAAATAAAAAATAAAAAATCAAGAGATCAAAAATGTTTTGTAGTCTGTTATCATTGCTTGCTTGTTTGTCTTTGTGACATGTTTTTATTAATGCGATTAATATTTTTAAAATATAAATTACTAATAAATTTCTTTTAAATCCATGCAATCATTTACAACTTTGATGCATAGACATCCATTCTCAATGGATAATTTAACTGTGACGGTTTTTTAATTTCGTAATTTTTTGAATCATTTTAGCCGTGACGGCTTAGTGATTCAAAATTTATTGTAAAATCTATAATAAAATAATAATAACGTTAAATCTATTTTTAAAATAATTAGTTGAGTTAAGACAGCTTGTTAATCCCGCAGTTTTTTGAATCATTTTAGCCATGAGGGCTTGGTGATTCAAAATTTATTGTAAAATTTACAATAATAAAAATATAAATTATTGAAAAAAATATAAATCATCAAAGCCAAAATTTTCCAATGATTTTCTTTAAAATTATTATTTTTTAAATTAAATTCAATCAACACACAAATATTTTCTACAGAATGACATAGCTTTGAGTTCTCTATTGTCTTGAGGGATACGCCGGAGCGGGACCCTTCCCGTCAAGTACAAAAAAATAAATTTACAAAAATAATTTTTTTTTCTTTAATCAATTTTGTTTAATTCTTTAGAGTGAAATAAAATATTAAAATCTTATCAATAATTTGCACCATTAATATAAGGTAACCATTTTTTTAAAACGGATAGTGTAGGGTGAAATAAAATATTAAAATCTTCCCTACTCGTAATCGACTCCTGAATCCAATTCTGTTTGTAAAGACCAATTTTCTCAAACAAAAAGATTTTTCCAATATTTCCCCAAATAAACATTGGTGGCGACTGCATTGTTTTTAAACATCCAATTTCATTCGCTGTCACGTCGCGAATCGGTTGCGACAGCAGGCGACTCAACTGGGGACATTTAAAGAGTCAAGCCTATTTTATTAGTTGTGCAAATTATTCCTAATTTTTTTATTTGTTTCATCCATCTCTTATTTGTTTTATTTTTTTTATACCTTTTGTGTAAATACTATTATTGAACATTATGTTATACATCTATGTTTGTCATGTGTTGCTGGTATATTTATAGCTGAATTAATAAATTTGTATCTTGTTTGGTTTTAACCTTAGAGTAAACAACCTTTGTATATATTCTATTTTTTCTTTGTTTTGCAGCTTTGGAAATTTAGTTATTATAGGATGTACATGTTTGTATGCTCCTTTCACACACTGTACTTACATAACTCACACACAATTATGAGTGGGCCCTATACCCGGGTCTGAGTGAAACATAAGATTAGGTAAGAAGTTGTGTAGTGGTATCCATTTTGGATGTATTTCCTGTTTGATTATCATGAAATCCTCATTTAGAGCCTGACTCTTTCGAGATTGTAGTCATTGCAGATGTACATCTTGTTTGACTATTTTATTTCGAAACGAGATCTGAGCTCTAGAGACCAAGGTTCTCATAGTTATAGAACCACCAAAATGAGAGTTCCCACATATTACTAAAACCCCTTGACAATAAGGTTTTGCAATTTAACAGAAACCTATTCAGGACACAAAGGGAGCACATATACTTCTTACTTTTATTCCCATTCTTTATGTTTCCATTATTTTAAAATCATCACAAATTCATATTTCAACTATTCATGCAAATGCATAATGAATCATGATAGCCATAAATATTATCTACATCATTTTCTTTATTTTTTTATTATTTAAAAATAAAATAAAAAATAGCATGCATTATTCTTCGTACTCACTCATTTACATTGTCTATTTTACACCATTGTAGGAAAGTTTTGTTGGAGAACTGTTGAATTTTAGTTTGATTGTAAATATCATTGTTATAAATATGGGATCAAATCACAGCGAGACACCATCATCGATGTTGAGGAAAACTTTGCACCTCAAAGCTAAAAAGCCTGAAATTGAGAGTTTGAAGGTTCTGGGCCGCATGTTGAAGAAACCACAACGATTGACCCTAACTAGGATGTACAAGAATGTCCTGGATTTATTGGAGATGGATGTTCAAGTGGAGGCAATCACAACAATTGCTCAATATTATGATTCACGTCTGCGATGCTTCGCTTTTCAAGATTTTCAGTTAGCCCCTACATTGGAAGAATTTGAGCGAATCTTTGGGCTATCTTTAGAAGATGAGAAGCCCTGTCGTAACATTGGGCATTACCCTTCCATGCACGTTGTTGCCGAGATTTTGAAAGTTCAGGTGAGAGACTTACAGGAAATGAGGCAAATTCGGAATGAAACTATGGGATTTTCAAGAAGTATCTAGAAGAACATCTTCCCTACTTAGCAAAAGTAGGGAAATGAGACACTTTCATCGATGTGTTGGCCCTCACATTTTATGTCATGAAGGGAAAGATGGATTGTAATTGTTACATCCACGAGTACCTTGCAGAGGCACATTGGGTAAATCCCCACATTGGTAAACCAAAGCTTCTATTCTCGCCCATTCAGGATACCATCAGATACTTTTTCCATCAACTGATACATTAGCCAAAGTTTGCACCCACTTTTAGCTTTCAACTAATACATCCGAAAATCAGCGATTGGGCACGCTGCTTTGTATCCTCTATTAAACATATGAGCAGTGAGCCATATGAACAACATTGGTAAACAAGCACTGAGGTAAACCATTTTAATTGTAAAATTCTTCTTGACCTTTTTGAAGGTTTGTACTGGAAACTTGGATACCAATTCTTGTGCTGGGAAACTGGGATACCAGCATATCTCTTTTTCTTGGAAATTGAGAGTAGCTTGAAAACCCTTGTGTGATAGGGTTTTGGAATCCTAAAAGGTTAGGATTTCGTATTGGGAAACTAGGATACCAGGTGAGAATTTGTGTAAGGGGTAGATAAGGAAACAAGGATACTAGAGAACTCCTTGTACATAAGTTTCATATAGGAGTTTCCCGTCGAATTTCAATATTCGATATTAGGGCCCGTGTTTTTTTCCCCTTTGGGTTTTCCACATAAGAACTATTGTGTCAATATCTCTCTATCCTTATCTTGATTTATTGCTTTGAGTTCATTTTTAATTAGAAAATTATTTTTATAAAACTCAATTCACCCTCCCCCTCTTGAGTTCATTCGGGACCAACAGAAAGAATAGCAGAGGAGAAGACAACAAGAAGAGAAATACTGAGGATTGGCTAGGGTTAGACTAGGCCTATATTTAAAGCTGAAGTTTTGGGCTGAGCTTCGTAGAATCGCTAACTCATTATTGACTCATGGATGACTCAAGGCTGACTCAACCTAATCCAATTTAATATTATCATACACATAAGGATAAATATTATTATTTAGAAATTTATCACTATTACTATTTTCACAAATTATTATTGATATATCTTAACGGTTACAAAAAAATTAAAGAAAAATCATTATCAATTAAATCAATATTACTAACAATCAATAACAAACAATATCAAAGCTTATGACACCACTTTATACTAAACCCAATATATCTAACATCATAAAATATACGTAAGGGTATACATTATTAAATTTAATTTTATTATTTCTATTTTATTTTATTTTATTTTATTATTACTATATTTTGTTATTATATTATATTATTATAAATTTGGGATATTATAGAAAATGTGTAAGGCGGGTTCAGGGGAGCCCATGGCTGGGAACTAGCATCAATGAGTTAAGCTAGACCAACCACATTAAATGAATCCAACACCATATCACAACCCAAAATTTTAAAAATTAGGTTCATAGGACCATGGGGAGCCCGTTGCGGGGGACCACCGCCAATTCGTTAAGCTAGACCAACCACACCGAGTGAATCCGACACCATGTCACAACCCAAAACCTTAAGGAATTGGGTTTATGGGTTCATTCACTTATATTCCCTTCACTTAGTCATTATCAACCAATGTGAGACTCATCACACTTGAATAGCCCAACAATAATCTCCCACCAAGTGTGAAACCCAATATTGGTATGCTCCCCCTCAACCAAGTACCTCATGGCAAAGTACTTAACCCGCCTCCTAGCCAAACACTTGATTAGCCCGAACCCAATCCAGCTCTGATACTACTATCAGGCGGATCCAGGGGGAGCCCGTGGCAGGGGACCACCACCAATGGGATAAGCTAGACCAACCACATCAAATGAATCTGACACCATGTCACAACCCAAAATCTTAAGGCTTAGGTTCATGGGTCCATTCACTTATATTCACTCCACTTAGCCCATCACCATTACCATTATCAATGTGAAACTCGTTACACTTGAATAACCCACTGTCAGGGGAGTCTAGGAGGAGCCCGTGGCGGGGGACAATTACCAATGGGCTAAGCTACACCAACCATAGCAAGTGAGTCTGACACTATGTCTCAACCAAAAATCTTAAGACATTGGATTCATAGGTCCATCCACTTATATCCACTTTACTTAGCTCATTACCAACCAATGTGAGATACATCACACTTGAATAATCCAACAATCTCCCCCTCAAGTGTGATACCCACTATTGGTATATGCTCCCCCTCAACTGAGTACTCAGTCCAAAGTATTCAACCCGCCTGTAAAGAACTATGTTAACCCAAAACCTTAAAGGTATTGGTTGAGGACCTCTTTTAATAGTTTATATTATTCTCTAACACACCCCCTCACGCAAGAGCCATTTGGGCTTGAAGTGTGGAAATTGCACAAGCTCAATTTTTTATTTTACCTTATGCTTATTTAATTCCACTAGAAAGTGGGGGCGGTGATAATCGAACTCGTGACCTTATGGTCACTGAAGCTCTGATACCATGTAAAGAACCAATTTAACCCAAAAGCTTAAGCTGATAGGTGAGACTATATTAATGATTTTATATATTTCTAACACCGCCTCTAGCCAATCACCAAGCTAGCTCGAGCGCTACCCGACTAAATGGTGAAGCATTATCAAGCGGGTTCTGGTGAAGCCCGTGATGTGGACCACCACCAATGGATTAAGCTAGACCAACCATACTAAATGGGTTCGACACCATGTCACAATTTAAAATCTTAAGGCTTGAGTTCATGGATCTATTCACTTATATCTACTTCACTTAATTCATTACCAACTAATGTGGAACTCATCACACTTAATTAACCCAACAAAATGAACTGCAGCCCTACCTATAAATAGTGATTTAAACCTTATATGTTAAAACAAAATGGTTAAATAAGACGAGATAATTCTTACAGCAAGTTACTCCAATAACATTATATTTGAGAATAATGGACTAAACACTAACATGCTGCGTATTTATTTCCCTAACGAATTCGAGAAATAATACTATTTAAAAAGAATGAGAAATGTAAACTACTCTACAGAAATCTGCCTCAATTTGACATGAGGGTATCCTGTCAATTGTGAGTTAGGAAGTTTGTAGCTTATTTTCAGACTGAATTATTAGATGTGGCCAAAAGAGAAAATACTACAGGAACTCATTCGATCAGTTTTGATTCACTTTTTCTCGATTTATAAATGATTCGTGGTCTCTTGGTTCTCTTCACTGATGGAGGTCCATTGTTTCTACAATGCTTCATTGTTGTCTTGTTATTCTTTTCAACATTGTGCTTAATGCTGTCCGTTACTCTTGTTTTCAGTTTAGATGCTGCTGCTTGAGAATTAGCAATTCCTCGTGGACTTTTTTCTTCATGCCAAGGATTATTCTGCTCTCAGTTTCAATTTCAAAAGTAAAAATGAATTAGATACACTAAAATAAGCTACTTGAAGATAAAGTAATGCAATATATTTGTCATACAAGCAAAGAAATGTAATTATTCTAATCAAGAGGATTCTCAAGTTTCAATGCCACCAAATCATCAAAATGCCTCAATCAATTTCACGTTTGAATTTTCACATACCTTGAGATCTTTGATGCATTCATTTCTGTTATGGGAGAATATACTTGATAGAGAGGATGTACAAATGCATCCTTTTTCCTGTTGAAAACTTTTGGCTGCATCTTCCAGTGCCAACATGTCATTCCTCTTAAAAATAGTATATTTTCTCCCACATAAACAAGTCTGTGATGCAATGTCTGAATCGCATAATAAGCAGAGTCAAAAAAACGTATGTTAATAAGTCATCGTGATGCTAACAAAATGAAAATTTAATATGGCTCAAATCATCAATAAGTCTGCATCTACATAGTAAAAAAACCACTCCCCGTTAAACTCGATTAGTGAATGTAGGGCAGAGGCAATCCTTGTACGCAGCCTTACCATTGCATAATTGCAAAGAGACTGTTTTCAGGATTCGAACCCATGACCTTTCAGTCATGAAAGAACAGCTTTATCACTACTCCGGTTCATCCCTTTCTGCATCTACATAGTAATGGAAAGGAAATTTACTTATCAATAACTAAGGCAATTGATTTTAAATAACTTCTCAAAATGAATATAATAATGATGTCTCATACCATGAAAAAGACAAATTGGATGAGAATAGCAGTACTTGCACTGCAAGTAAGCTACATAACAATCCTTATGGCAAAGGCTGCATATCAGAGAACCTAATGTATTTGAAGAGCTTGACAATTTTCTTGGACTATTCAATCGCAATAGTGATGCCTTATAAAATTGCATAAGATGCAAGAAAGACAGCACAATAGCATGATAAGATGCCATGTCTTCAGGTTTGTTCTTGGAACTTCTGACTTTTGAGGACTTGTAAACCAGCATTGCCTCTTTACAAAGTAGTTCCTCATAAGGAATCATAGGCAACATTTTAAGATGTGCATAACGCCTGCTAGCTGCAGCTCCAAGTGGAAACCAATCACCAATAGCAAAGTTTACTGCTTCTCCACAGTTAAAACCTAAAAAATCAACAAAAAGAATCAAATAAATAGTAAATGCTCATTTGTGAAATTTGTATGTCTCTCTCTATAATCTATATGTGAAGGGAAAAATTCACAGAGAAATATAGATTACCATGACTAAATCCAGCATGATATGCTCTAGGAAAGGTGATGACAAACTCTCCTGGCTTCTGCACAGCCTTGTAAACTGCCACATCATGTTGTAACAAGACATTTGGAGGGAACATGGTTGTTTTATGTGCAAGAAATCTGAATGCTTCATCCTCTCCTTGTTTTGTTAAGATCTTATTGCAATACACATGATGTAAGATAGTCTTTTCAAATTGAGAGGCTGCATAGCTAGGTACCCCATACCAAGTTTTATTTGCACCAGAGTGATGATAATTTATGCTGCAAAGAAGACAGTAATACATATTAAAATATGAGTTTAGTAATATTAAACAATGGCTGAGGCAGTGGAGAAATAGATTGTTGTGAGATATACCTGTACAAATAGTGATCTTCTACATGCCATGCAAACATACTGAACAGCATCCCAATGTAAAGCATAGGATCAGTTATTCCCTAAAATTTCACATTAGAATTAGAATAAAAGAAATTATAACTTTTAAATTCAGCATATGTTTCAAAAATGCTTTCTTACTGGAATTTCCTTGTCAACTAAACGCAATGGGGACTGCAACAGCCGTGAGAAATTCTGAAATCAATGAAGAAATTAAAGATCTTGAAACCCAATGGTTCACAATCTAAAATTTATTGTAACTTGCAGGAGCACAGGATGATAAGAGAACAGTAAGAACAAAAAGTCTGAAAAACAACCTGCAAATTCCATTTGCTTGTTCCAAGCCTGTCATGAGGATCACATGAAAAGGCACTACCCTCAACATTGATTCCATACTCAACTGTTCCTTTATCTTTATGCACCATCTCACGCCAGAACTCTTTTTCCACATATGAACAAGGAAGACCTTCAGAACTGCAAAATCTACTGAAAAAGACCTTGTTTGCTAGAGCTTCAAATTCATGATATGTATATTTTCTGGTAGAAACAATAACAACCAACAACAATTAATTTTATTTTACATGATTTAATTAGTATAAAAGCTTGAAAGCATGATATTCTTTTTACCTTCCTCTCATAGAAAAGGTTATTATATCCTTCTCATCATTCCATTTAGATAGCCGAAGAGGCTGTACAATTGTTTCAAACTTGAAGTCCCTCTTCTCATTCATTAAGACAGAACCAGCAGGATTCAAGGCAGCAATTGGAGAAACAATTTTGCATATACCTGAAATATGAGGATGAAACAATAAGCATACAAGCAAAAAGACATAAAAATACAGAAAGTACTTGTAATAATGTTGAACATAAGTTTATCCTAGCCGTTATAGCATGTGCATGATATATATAGCATATTTTTCAACCATACTAATATTACATCAATTTCTTATACATGGGAAATTCTTGGTTAAATCATTTTAATGACTGATGTATCCCCCCCTAATAAACACAGTGATGAACTAAAAGAAAATAATCCATAATCTGTTATGACATAGCATACCATATTTAGAAGCCTGAGGAGCAATCTTGTGTAGATAAACTAAAGGATTCTCAAACTCCTGCTCTGATGGATGGTATACTGGACACTCTGGAATACTATTGGTCCATTCTAGATCACCCAAATCATATTTACTCAATTTGTGAGAGATAATTGAACTTTTACAAGCCATTGTTCTCCTTCTTCTTCTTCTTCTTCTTCTTCTTCTTCCATATCTGGCAACTTTTGGAACACCCATCTTATTTGTTCTTCTTTATATAACAAGCATTACTACCATAGCATCTAATTCTTCTCCAGTGAGGTGACATCAATTTTCACCCATCAATTTGGTCTTACAGGCAGACATGACTCAATAACTGCCAAAGGTTAACTACTGGTACCAGAAATAAACTGCATAGCAACGGACGTCAGTTATTGGACGGTCCTTACATGAACACATGAGATGCGGGGGACTTTAACATAAAAGTCATGTTGACACGTAAGTGTATCTTACCATGTTAAAAAAAAAATTAATATGGTCATGTCAGAAATTATAATTATTTAAATATGAATTAATAGTGATAAAGGAAGACAGAGAATAATTATAAAAGATCGTGTTTAACAAATAAGTAAAAAAAAAAGATTGCATTAGGCATAATCATTGCTTTTTCTCTTATTTTTTGCCTTAAGAATTCAAGTATTTGATATCATTTAAGTTGGATGAATAATATTGTACTATACAATTGCTTAAATGCTAACGTTAGTTATAAAACATTTTTATGATTTTGAATTTTTTTTCGAAGTATTACTAAATAATATAAAATATATGAATTCTTTCATTAAAAAAAATAATCTTTAAATCATAATTGATGATAATAAATTTTACATTTTTATAATAATAATGGGAACACTTTATCCAAGGTTTAAATTCATTTAAATACAACATAAATATGGCAATAAAAAGTCAAAAGAAAATAAGACGAACAGTAATCGATAAACCATTTTTTATCATTGGTAAAAGCTTTCATTTGAAGAATTGGATTTCACAATTGGGAAATGTTATAGTTAATATATTTTTTTTTACTACTTGTTGTTACTAAATTTTAACTATTGATTTCTGTTAATCTAACGGTTATAATTTATTAAGTCACATTTATTAATTAATTATTAATTCTAATAAATTATAACCATTAAATTGACAGAAATCAACGGTTAAAGTAATAAGTACTTACAATTGTATGTATAAAAGTCGCCACTGTTACGTTTCTTTTGTAAATACATCAGTTTCGAAAATTATCGAATCAATTGGATTCATCTAATTTGCAATTATTCCAAAATGACGACTTCGTCCTTTTTTTAAGAATTGAATTTTAATTTCGATTCAATCATAAATCATTTAAGGAAAAAATGAAGTTTTAAGAAACCCTAATTTTTGAAAAATCAAGAATTTATTCATAACCATACATGTAAAACATGAATTCCTAAACCAGGCTCAATTTTACATTTTTAAATTTGAAGGATTCTGAAAATCACGCTTGAGAAATAATTGAAATGTTAATTATTATTTGATTAAACAAATTTATTTCTAGTTATTTTTTAAAATAATAATGGGAGGGGTTATATTTACAACCCAAATAGTTTACAAACTTTTACAATCATATCTTAACCGTTAATTTTCGTCAATCAATGATTGTCATTTATTGTGAATTAATAATTAATTAATAAATTTAATTTGCGAAAATCTTAACCGTTGATTGACGGAAATCAACGGTTAAGATATGATTGTAAGAAGTTGTAAACGAAAATAGGTTGTAAATATAACTTTTCCCAATAATAATAGTTGTTGTTATTTACGATTTTAATTATTAATAATATTTATTATTTACAACGCTAATTAGTATTTATGTAGAGCAATGAAATAGTAGTGTGAGAGTTAGAGAAATTTGAGATAGATGATTAACATCCTATCATGTGATAGGATTGAGTTAAACTAACATGGAGTAATGAGATTGGTGTCGTCTCCACTCCATGCGAGTTCACTGCATTAATAAGCAAATTATTACTGAATTGGTAATTGAGTTTTATAAGAGTTATGTGGTAGGAAAAGTGATTGTGTAATGTTATAGAGATTCGTTTTACGTGCCATAATTTTTTTTTTCGTTTTTCTTCAAAAAGTGTGGGTCCCACAAAATATTGTGTGTGTAGGAAAGTTTGTTGTGTCATGTTAAATGACACATGCAGACCCCTTAGTAATTTAAAAAAAAAAAGAGTCAATAGATCATATCCCATGCGACTTGAAAAGGAAAAAATAGATCATTGAGTTGGTAAATTACTAAGGGGTCTGCATTTGTCATTTCACATTACTAAGGGGAAATGATCTAAATTTTAACTATTGATTTCTGTTAATCTAACGGTTATAATTTATTAAGTCACATTTATTAATTAATTATTAATTCTAATAAATTATAACCATTAAATTGACAGAAATCAATAACAAGTACTTACAATTGTATGTATGAAAGTCGCCACTGTTACGTTTCTTTTGTAAAAACATCAGTTTCGAAAATTATCGAATCAATTGGATTCATCTAATTTGCAATTATTCCAAAATGACGACTTCGTCCTTTTTTTAAGAATTGAATTTTAATTTCGATTCAATCATAAATCATTTAAGGAAAAAATGAAGTTTTAAGAAACCCTAATTTTTGAAAAATCAAGAATTTATTCATAACCATACATGTAAAACATGAATTCCTAAACCAGGCTCAATTTTACATTTTTAAATTTGAAGGATTCTGAAAATCACGCTTGAGAAATAATTGAAATGTTAATTATTATTTGATTAAACAAATTTATTTCTAGTTACTTTTTAAAATAATAATGGGAGGGGTTATATTTACAACTCAAATAGTTTACAAACTTTTACAATCATATCTTAACCGTTAATTTTCGTCAATCAATGATCGTCATTTATTGTGAATTAATAATTAATTAATAAATTTAATTTGCGAAAATCTTAACCGTTGATTGACGGAAATCAACGGTTAAGATATGATTGTAAGAAGTTGTAAACGAAAATAGGTTGTAAATATAACTTTTCCCAATAATAATAGTTGTTGTTATTTACGATTTTAATTATTAATAATATTTATTATTTACAACGCTAATTAGTATTTATGTAGAGCAATGAAATAGTAGTGTGAGAGTTAGAGAAATTTGAGATAGATGATTAACATCCTATCATGTGATAGGATTGAGTTAAACTAACATGGAGTAATGAGATTGGTCTCGTCTCCACTCCATGCGAGTTCACTGCATTAATAAGCAAATTATTACTGAATTGGTAATTGAGTTTTATAAGAGTTATGTGGTAGGAAAAGTGATTGTGTAATGTTATAGAGATTCGTTTTGCGTGCCATAATTTTTTTTTCTTCAAAAAGTGTGGGTCCCACAAAATATTGTGTGTGTAGGAAAGTTTGTTGTGTCATGTTAAATGACAAATGCAGACCCCTTAGTAATTTAAAAAAAAAAGAGTCAATAGATCATTTCCCATGCGACTTGAAAAGGAAAAAATAGATCATTGAGTTGGTAAATTACTAAGGGGTCTGCATTTGTCATTTCACATTACTAAGGGGAAATGATCTAAATTTTAACTATTGATTTCTGTTTATCTAACGGTTATAATTTATTAAGTCACATTTATTAATTAATTATTAATTCTAATAAATTATAACCATTAAATTCACAGAAACCAACGGTTAAAGTAATAAGTACTTACAATTGTATGTATAAAAGTCGCCACTGTTACGTTTCTTTCGTAAAAACATCAGTTTCGAAAATTATCGAATCAATTGGATTCATCTAATTTGCAATTATTCCAAAATGACGACTTCGTCCTTTTTTTAAGAATTGAATTTTAATTTCGATTCAATCATAAATCATTTAAGGAAAAAATGAAGTTTTAAGAAACCCTAATTTTTGAAAAATCAAGAATTTATTCATAACCATACATGTAAAACATGAATTCCTAAACCAGGCTCAATTTTACATTTTTAAATTTGAAGGATTCTGAAAATCACGCTTGAGAAATAATTGAAATGTTAATTATTATTTGATTAAACAAATTTATTTCTAGTTATTTTTTAAAATAATAATGGGAGGGGTTATATTTACAACCCAAATAGTTTACAAACTTTTACAATCATATCTTAACCGTTAATTTTCGTCAATCAATGATTGTCATTTATTGTGAATTAATAATTAATTAATAAATTTAATTTGCGAAAATCTTAACCGTTGATTGACGGAAATCAACGGTTAAGATATGATTGTAAGAAGTTGTAAACGAAAATAGGTTGTAAACAAGGATTGTCAACAGAATGGGCTTTAAGCGCACTTCTAGTATTGGCAGATATTTAGGCTCTATTGTTAAACAAGGGAGATATATTAAAGCAGACTATGGAGCTATCAAGGATAGGATATCAAAACTGGATGGTTGGAAAAGCCATTGCCTTTCTTTTGCTGGTCGAGTTACTTTGGTGAAATCGGTCATTGCTGCAATCCCTTCTTTCCATATGCAGAATGGTCTTTTACCAGTAACATTTTGTGATGAAATTGAGCAGATACAAAGGGCTTTCATTTGGGGAGATCAGGATAGCAGAAGGCGGGCTCATTTAGTAGCTTGGGATCAAATGTATAAACCCAAAGATAGAGGTGGTTTGGGAATAATTAACCTTCGACTCCAAAATGAAGCTTATATTCATAAACTGGCGTGGAAGGTGTTAACTAAGAAAGATGATTTATGGGTTAAGATTTTAGTAGCCAAGTATGGTAGAGGTCAAGACTTAAGGAGAGGTATAAAGGCAAAATCATATGACTCTAAACTTTGGCGTGATCTTGCTAAATGTTGGAGTAATTTCCTTGCTGGTCTTAGATGGGAAATAGCAGATGGTTCTGAAGTAAAGCTTTGGACTGATAACTAGTTGGGATGGGAGGAAAATTTGCAGCAGTTGTCGAGCAATCAGGTGCCGTGGGAGGAGAGTCAGAAATCAATTGCAGATTACATGGTGGATGATGGTTTCCGTCTTGAAGTTGTTCATCAATTTCTGGAGTCAGATTTGGCTGATGCAGTAACAAATCATCTCAGGCTTATTCTAAGGAATGGGGAGGATAGATTAGTTTGGATCAATAATCATCACTCAACTTCTTTGGTTAAGGTCGCTTACTGTAATCTTATGAACTTCCCAGCAGATGTTCACACTAGCTTATGGAAAAAAGTTTGGTCGTGGAATGGACCAGAACGAGTGAAAGTGTTTATGTGGATGACTTTGCTTGCTAAACTTTCAGTGCGCAGCAGAACCAGTAAGTGGAGCGGAGGTTCAAATGTCTGTCCCAGTTGTCCAAATCATGAGGAAACTATTATTCATGTTCTTCGTGATTGTAGACATGCTAGGAAAATTTGGCAATCTTGGTTTACAGGTTCGATACCCAATTCCTTTATGAATTCGAATTTGCAGGATTGGTTGACTTTAAATATCGATATCATGTGGTCCTCCAATAAAGTGAAGGACTGGAGGGATATTTTCTTTACTACTTGTTGGTTTTTGTGGAAGTGGAGAAATTTGGAGATCCATGAAGATCATTTCTGTCATGATGAGCAATCACAGGCTTCAATTTGGATGTTTGTCCAACAGATTCTGCAAGCCCGAATTTATCAGCGTCGTGGTGATTCCAACGATAGCGTTTGGACATCCCCCAAGCAAGGGTGGGTTAAGTTGAATTGTGATGGAGCTTCTTCTAGTGGCATGAAAAAAGCTAGTTGTGGTGGTATATTAAGAGATCACAATGGATCCTTTTTGGGAAGCTTCTATTGTAATTTAGGTTCCTGCAATCCTCTTGATGCAGAATTATGGGGATTACTGAAAGGTTTGGAACTGCTTTGGGGAACAGGATTAAAAAGAATAGAGCTAGAATGTGATTCTAGCCAAGCCATCCAGATGTTAAAGGAGCAGCATGAAAATCCTAGGGACTCTCAAGTCACTAGCAGATTGAGATTATGGTTAAAAGCAGATTGGACTATTCATCTTGTTCATACCAAGAGAGAAAACAACAAATGTGCTCATTGGTTAGCTAAAGCTGGGCAGACTAATAATCTCCATTTCAAGATTTTTAAAGATCCTCCTCCTCAGTTGATGGAACTTATAGTTGCTGAAGCTAAAAATATGTCTAGCTTGTTAGTTTCTGATTTGTAATTTCTTTCTGTTTCCGGGGCTTAGCCCCTCTTTATTTACAAAAAACATATATATATATATATATATAACTTTTCCCAATAATAATAGTTGTTGTTATTTACGATTTTAATTATTAATAATATTTATTATTTACAACGCTAATTAGTATTTATGTAGAGCAATGAAATAGTAGTGTGAGAGTTAGAGAAATTTGAGATAGATGATTAACATCCTATCATGTGATAGGATTGAGTTAAACTAACATGGAGTAATGAGATTGGTCTCGTCTCCACTCCATGCGAGTTCACTGCATTAATAAGCAAATTATTACTGAATTGGTAATTGAGTTTTATAAGAGTTATGTGGTAGGAAAAATGATTGTGTAATGTTATAGAGATTCGTTTTGCGTGCCATAATTTTTTTTTTCTTTTTTCTTCAAAAAGTGTGGGTCCCACAAAATATTGTGTGTGTAGGAAAGTTTGTTGTGTCATGTTAAATGACAAATGCAGACCCCTTAGTAATTTAAAAAAAAAAGAGTCAATAGATCATTTCCCATGCGACTTGAAAAGGAAAAAATAGATCATTGAGTTGGTAAATTACTAAGGGGTCTACATTTGTCATTTAAAATTACTAAGGGGTCTGCATTTGTCATTTCACATTACTAAGGGAAAATGATCTAAATTTTAACTATTGATTTCTGTTAATCTAACGGTTATAATTTATTAAGTCACATTTATTAATTAATTATTAATTCTAATAAATTATAACCATTAAATTGACAGAGATCAATAACAAGTACTTACAATTGTATGTATAAAAGTCGCCACTGTTACGTTTCTTTTGTAAAAACATCAGTTTCGAAAATTATCGAATCAATTGGATTCATATAATTTGCAATTATTCCAAAATGACGACTTCGTCCTTTTTTTAAGAATTGAATTTTAATTTCGATTCAATCATAAATCATTTAAGGAAAAAATGAAGTTTTAAGAAACCCTAATTTTTGAAAAATCAAGAATTTATTCATAACCATACATGTAAAACATGAATTCCTAAACCAGGCTCAATTTTACATTTTTAAATTTGAAGGATTCTGAAAATCACGCTTGAGAAATAATTGAAATGTTAATTATTATTTGATTAAACAAATTTATTTCTAGTTATTTTTTAAAATAATAATGGGAGGGGTTATATTTACAACCCAAATAGTTTACAAACTTTTACAATCATATCTTAACCGTTAATTTTCGTCAATCAATGATTGTCATTTATTGTGAATTAATAATTAATTAATAAATTTAATTTGCGAAAATCTTAACCGTTGATTGACGGAAATCAACGATTAAGATATGATTGTAAGAAGTTGTAAACGAAAATAGGTTGTAAATATAACTTTTCCCAATAATAATAGTTGTTGTTATTTACGATTTTAATTATTAATAATATTTATTATTTACAACGCTAATTAGTATTTATGTAGAGCAATGAAATAGTAGTGTGAGAGTTAGAGAAATTTGAGATAGATGATTAACATCCTATCATGTGATAGGATTGAGTTAAACTAACATGGAGTAATGAGATTGGTCTCGTCTCCACTCCATGCGAGTTCACTGCATTAATAAGCAAATTATTACTGAATTGGTAATTGAGTTTTATAAGAGTTATGTGGTAGGAAAAGTGATTGTGTAATGTTATAGAGATTCGTTTTGCGTGCCATAATTTTCTTTTTTCTTTTTTCTTCAAAAAGTGTGGGTCCTACAAAATATTGTGTGTGTAGGAAAGTTTGTTGTGTCATGTTAAATGACAAATGCAGACCCCTTAGTAATTTAAAAAAAAAAGAGTCAATAGATCATTTCCCATGCGACTTGAAAAGGAAAAAATAGATCATTGAGTTGGTAAATTACTAAGGGGTCTGCATTTGTCATTTAAAATTACTAAGGGGTCTGCATTTGTCATTTCACATTACTAAGGGGAAATGATCTAAATTTTAACTATTGATTTCTGTTAATCTAACGGTTATAATTTATTAAGTCACATTTATTAATTAATTATTAATTCTAATAAATTATAACCATTAAATTGACAGAAATCAATAACAAGTACTTACAATTGTATGTATAAAAGTCGCCACTGTTACGTTTCTTTTGTAAAAACATCAGTTTCGAAAATTATCGAATCAATTGGATTCATCTAATTTGCAATTATTCCAAAATGACGACTTCGTCCTTTTTTTAAGAATTGAATTTTAATTTCGATTCAATCATAAATCATTTAAGGAAAAAATGAAGTTTTAAGAAACCCTAATTTTTGAAAAATCAAGAATTTATTCATAACCATACATGTAAAACATGAATTCCTAAACCAGGCTCAATTTTACATTTTTAAATTTGAAGGATTCTGAAAATCACGCTTGAGAAATAATTGAAATGTTAATTATTATTTGATTAAACAAATTTATTTCTAGTTATTTTTTAAAATAATAATGGGAGGGGTTATATTTACAACCCAAATAGTTTACAAACTTTTACAATCATATCTTAACCGTTAATTTTCGTCAATCAATGATTGTCATTTATTGTGAATTAATAATTAATTAATAAATTTAATTTGCGAAAATCTTAACCGTTGATTGACGGAAATCAACGGTTAAGATATGATTGTAAGAAGTTGTAAACGAAAATAGGTTGTAAATATAACTTTTCCCAATAATAATAGTTGTTGTTATTTACGATTTTAATTATTAATAATATTTATTATTTACAACGCTAATTAGTATTTATGTAGAGCAATGAAATAGTAGTGTGAGAGTTAGAGAAATTTGAGATAGATGATTAACATCCTATCATGTGATAGGATTGAGTTAAACTAACATGGAGTAATGAGATTGGTCTCGTCTCCACTCCATGCAAGTTCACTGCATTAATAAGCAAATTTTTACTGAATTGGTAATTGAGTTTTATAAGAGTTATGTGGTAGGAAAAGTGATTGTGTAATGTTATAGAGATTCATTTTGCGTGCCATAATTTCTTTTTTCTTTTTTCTTCAAAAAGTGTGGGTCCCACAAAATATTGTGTGTGTAGGAAAGTTTGTTGTGTCATGTTAAATGACAAATGCAGACCCCTTAGTAATTTAAAAAAAAAAAGAGTCAATAGATCATTTCCCATGCGACTTGAAAAGGAAAAAATAGATCATTGAGTTGGTAAATTACTAAGGGGTCTGCATTTGTCATTTAAAATTACTAAGGGGTCTGCATTTTAAAGGGCTAATATTTATCCTTTTTAAATATTAAATAAAAAATATTAATTTTAACTAAAATAATAGCCCTTTAAAATGATAAATATTTTTTCCTTTTCAAAAATATTTACCAACTTAATGTGAAATGATCTATTGACCCCTTAGTAATTTAAAATCACATTAAGTTGGTAAATATTTTTGAAAAGGAAAAAATATTTATCATTTTAAAGTGCTATTATTTTAGTTAAAATTAATATTTTTTATTTAATATTTAAATAAGAAAAGACCCTTACACTTTCTCCCACCATGACTTTTGTTTCTATTATCATAAAACATAATACTTTTGATTAAAATAACACAATTATATGTCCTTTAAAAGAATAAACGCTAATCCTTAAAAAATGCTTTAGTATGATTCTTTTGCTCTATCACTGACAATAAATTTGAGTTATAAAATAATTGGTTGATATAGTGATAAATGATTAACGAAAGATATTCTTTAAGTTAATTTATTTTTAAAAAGAATACTCTGATGTTCGTGAGATGATCCTCTCATGTCTCATTTTAACATAATCA
The DNA here is from genome assembly GCF_033153095.1 of Gastrolobium bilobum. Classification (NCBI taxonomy): domain Eukaryota; kingdom Viridiplantae; phylum Streptophyta; class Magnoliopsida; order Fabales; family Fabaceae; genus Gastrolobium; species Gastrolobium bilobum. The sequence goes on along the minus strand of NW_026896718.1, from coordinate 24,613 downwards.
TGTTATGTGAGAAGATATCAAGTATTGGTAATTTTTAATGATAAATCAACTTTCAAGATTTTGTGTTGTCACGCAACCAATGTTCTTAATATGAGATATAATAAATCAATGTGCTTTCAAGGAAAATAAATTGGGAAGAGGAAATGATCATTTTAATTGTTGATTGTTGATTTGTCATTAAAAAATATGGATGGTTGAGATTCACTTGACATGATTATTTTAAAATGAAACATGAGAAGATCCTCTCCCACATTTTGTACAAAAGATATTCTCATGTCTTATTTTAATATGATTGAATATCCAAAATTTCAATGACAAATCAAAAATCAACATTTTTTTGTTGTTATACAATCAAGTTCTTAATGTGAAAGATATTAAATCAATATCCATTTAACAAATATTTACTAGCACAATAAACCGAAGGAGAGAAAATGATAATTTTTTTTTTTTTTTTTGATAACAAAATGATAATTTTTTATGTAACAAAAAAAAAGGATCATTTTAATTGTTTACCATTAATTTCTCATTAAAAATTATGGATAATTGAGATTTTTTACATGACTTGGAATTTTTTATTTTGGTATTCTGACGTGGTCATTTTTAGACGAGACATGATTCAATACTTTTCCACTTTTTGTGCTCAAGAAGCATACTCTCGTATCTCTTTTTAACATGACTTGAGAAGATCTCATATATCCATAATTTTTAATGAGAAATCAATAACAAATATTTTGTGCTGTCATGCAATCAATGACAGAGTCATTTTAATACGAGATACAAGAAGATACTCTTCCACTGTTAGTGTAAGCTGATTTTTTTAAGTCTTATTTTAACATAATCACGTGAGAATATCTTGTGTTCTCATATTTTTTAATGACAAATTAACTGTCAACATTTGTGTTGTCGTAAAATAAAATGAAAAAAAGAAAGAAAGAGAGGAATTATATTGCAATTTTTTTTTTACAAACTGTACTAAGTTTGACCAGTCATACTTCAATTAAGAGTGTATGATTGATTAGATTAGTGTAGCTTGTAAGAAAAAAAAAATTGTCAATATAATCCTCCTAGTGAGTCATTTTAATTGTTAATCGTCGATTTGTCGTTAAAAATTATAGATTGCTGAAACCTTATCACATGATGTGATCATTTTCCAATGAAATATTAAAAATTCTCTTTCACTTTTACTTTTTTTAGATGTAATATTACTTAGGCAAAATTAATTCTAGTTACTCATCTCCTATCACTCTCACTGAAACGTGCCCATCTCTTTTCTTTTTTCTTTCAAAAAACTGATGGGACCCGGTTTGTTTCTATTTACATGAAAAGTTGTTGATCTCCAGCTGCATAAGAAATACAATGCCCTATTACTTATTAGGTTGAAAAAAAAAAAATTCTGCCACTAAGGACCTATTTGGTGTGACGTATAAGGCATGATAGTATAAGCTTATATACTATATGTTATGGCATTTTCAGTTGTTTGGTGTGACCATCGTATAGTATAAGCTTATACAACATAATCCCTTAATACATCAAAATGATGTATAACTTAATCCGGCCTAAGGGTGAGGGATAAGGCCTGATAAGAGATTGATGTATTAACATCGTTGACCAATGTAATTCTCAAAAATTAATATATTATTTTAATATTAATCTATTAAAATAAAAATTAAATTTTCAATATATTAATTTTAAAAATATTGAATATTTTTATTTTTACAAAAATAAATTTATATTTTGGACACACTGATCAATAAATTTTTTATAAAAATTAAAGGATATTTTGAAGAATTATATAAATTCTTTATTAAAGGATATTTTTATTAAAAATATTTATTTTTATCATATATAGTATTATACAGTGCATTATCAAATACTAGCTGATATTATCTTATACAATATATTATTTTATACAATACCGTGCCAAACGTTGGATAGTATTAAAATTCAATCAGGTCTTATACAATCAGGCCTTATACTATCACGTCTTATACTATCAGGCCTTATCATATACTATGCACCAAACATGCCCTAAATGTGTAAATGGACCGAGCAACTTGTCAGAGGCTCAAGGTTTGTATTGCTTTAAATTTGACTTGGCTTGACTTGTTTAATAAATAGAACGAGCTCAAGCTTTAAAAAAAACGTGTTTAGCAAATAAGGCCAAACCTAATTTAATGGGGCTTAGTTTGAAAGCTCGTGAGCTAACCTTATATATTATTATAATAAATAGTATATTTTTACTACTTTTTACTATAATAAATAAAATATAAATAATATAATTTAGCATCAAATATGTAATTATTTGTGGATTGAGTGAGTTCTATGATTGTTTTTTCTCTGATGAAGGAATACAAAATTTGATACATTTATAATCTCAACATTTGGATTTATGTGAGTTTGAAAAAATACATTTTATAATTATAAATGAGCCAAGTCAAGCTCAAGCCAAACCTTTAATTTTTTATAACAAGCCAAACCAAGCCTAGATTTAGCTCGTACCAGGCTAATAGGCCATGCCAGGCTCAAAATCTTTTTGATAAGCTTGGCTTGGCCCAGCTCATTTACACCCCTATGAATGTCACTCACTTAAAAATGAGTGGGTTCGATTAAAGAAAAGAGGGAGAAAAAATTAGTGAATCCACTCACTTTTATTTGATTGTGACTAGAAAAGTTTTTATATAGTAGAACAAAAATACTTTACTCTTACTTAATAAAAACATAAATACTTTACCCTTACTTATTTAATTGAAAGGCTAACATAAACAAATATAGGCCCGTTTGGTGCACTAGATAAGACCAGCAAGATAGGGTAGTTTATCATATCCTATCTTTATCATATGTTTGGTGATCCTAAAGGATAGGATAATCTTGTCAGGTTTGCTCATTTTATCCTATTGACATCCTGATAAGCTATCTTGTGGGGGGACCATGGGTTACAATTGGAACGGATAGGATAAGAAAAAAAAATTCTTTTATTCCAAAATTGTCCCCTCCTTCTTCTTCTACCCTCTTCTATTGCTTAGCTTTATGTTGGTGTAACACCCCGTGTATACCCGGTTTGTTAACATGCCATTGTATTAAGCCATGCTTAATTAAATGTGCGGAATATTCTTTTTCTTTTCAATTATGACGTCATTATCATTACCAAGTTGAATTACTTAATTCATTTCCAAAACATTGCCTGTATGTAAATGCAAAAGACAGATATCTATACTGAATAACCTCATATCATAAATAAGAGAGTATCTAAAATCACGGAACTACAACATGTAGCCCGGACATAATCCTGATACATTATTACAACTCGAATCTAAAACAGGACATAGTCAATCAATATGGCATGGACAATCCCATGCTCACCAAATAAGGCAACAGCCCAACATAGTCACAACAACAGCAACATAATAATAAAGCTAGCAGCAAAATAGCAACAGTCATAATCCAGCATCCAACATAAACAGCATAACAGCATAAAAATCAGCTAAGCTCTGGCCTCCTGCCGCTAGAGGTCTCAACCCTCGCATTACCTGAACCTGAAATATGTGCCCCGAACGTGGGGTGAGATCTCTAAACAGAAATCTCAGTAAGACAAGGGGTCCTCAAGGATCTTTCACCCCAAGCTCACTTACATGTGCAATATAAGTTCAAAAGCAGTTTAACAGTATAAGTTTCAAAATCAGTGCAATGCAGCAGATAATCATGTCATGTGTGTTATAACTATTCTACTGATCAGAGAAGTGCAGGAATACGTCTATTACCCACATAGTACACGCCCATGTTGTACCCGCCCACAGGACCACCCCATGACTTCCTGTCTAGGCGAAACACCACATACATATCATAAGCATTTTGCACTTAACAGCTCTATAGCATTTCAATAAAACAGTACATGAAAACACATCATGCATATAAACCATCCCACCATGGGATATGGTGGAACAAACTATGGCTAAACCGAGGACACAAAAGCTTACCTTGCAAGCTAGCTATCCAAGCCAAGAGTCCAACCAAGCTCAAAGCCCAAACACAGCAGAATCACAATCTATTTTGGACCTGCAATCATATCAACAACCATAGCTCATAAGCATATAACATAAAGACAACGCTTCTCTTTTACGTTTCATGTCTTAAGGCTTCTCACAAAGCCACAAGCCCTTAATCACTTGATTCTGACTTAAATAAGTTATTACAGAAGTCCAACTTATCAATCTAGGGTCCACAAACCCATCATAGCCTTCTGTATGAACAGTACAGCTACTGTTCTTCGAAAACCCAGAATATCCGGATATATGTCGGGGCCATATCTGGATATCCATATTCGGATATCTCAAGACCCCATATCCCGATATTTCACGATAGAATGCAATTCTACATTTCGCGAGATATTCTACCCAAAGGTGGTTCATTTCACTATTCCAGAGGCTTAAGCATGCATTTTAAGGTGTGTTTAACCTTACCCAACCTTAAGTTATCAAGTTTAGTTTATTACATGCATCAATGTTTCATTTTTAACCAAGGAAACTCATGTTCAAGGATAATGAAGCTTACCCAAGCTCAAAACAGAACCACAATGGCTCTTGGAGCTCACACAACAGCTCCAAAGGTTCTGACTTTGAAGGTGCACAAAAATGGCACACCACAATGGTTTTTTCTCTTCCAAAAATGGCTTCTTGGACCAACACCAACAAGACACAAGCTCTCAAACAACCCAAACAATGAAGTCAGCCCCTCAACAACCATAAACAGTGGCTGAGTGTAAGAACCTGCACCGTTAATTAAGGAAGTTAATTAATTAATTATGTGAAATTAGGAAATAATTCCATAATTGACCCTAATAATTATTATGAGGCTTTAATAATTATAGTAAGTGAGTATTAATGTTGAAAGTCGTTTTTCTGACGAAAAGTGCAGATACCGGTTCTGCTAGTCGGTATAAATGTGTACCGAAAAAGTATCCCGGAAAATTGTAATAAGTGCATTAATATTCCTAGAATAATATGTAGGACTTGTAAAACAAGTTTCAAGTTAAAATAATGAGAACTGGTGCCAGAAACTGATACTGGCTATGAAAAGCGCGTACCGGAAAGGTGCTGCGAAAAATATAATAAAAATATGATTATTATTGTAAAATTGAGTAGGTTAAGAATCCTGAATTTGGGATTAAAATGCTAAGCGTAGCTATTAATGTTAACACTGTGTGTTTAATTGTTAAGTGGTTATATATATAACTTATGCACACAACCCTAGGTTGATTTATCAGTTTTTGTGCGTGAGTGGCTGCTGAGTGTGGGTCTCTTTGCTGACTTGGTGTCTCCTTCCCTTGCCTTCACCATTTCTTCATAGGAAACCACCAAATGATCATCTTTCCTCTTGGTTCTTCCTTGTAAACACCTTGTGGTTGTGTTGGGTTAAGTGAGAGGCTTGTTTTTCTGAGTTGGTGGGTTGTTCTTGGGTGCTTTTGGTGCTGACTTTGGGGGTTGGTGTTGTTGGAGCCATTGTGGTGGCATTTTGAGCTTCAAGAAGCTTCCTTTGTGAGGAAAGGGCCAAGCTTTGTTGGCATTTTCGTTTTCCTTATAGTCAGAATTGTTGGAGCTGTTTGGTGAGCTCCATGAGCCTTTGCTTTTCTGTTTAGAGCTTGGGTAAGCTTCCTCAACTTTGTTCATGAGTTTTAATGGGTAAAAGTGGAGTCTTGCCATTTTTAATGAGTTAAACAAGTAACCAACTGATGTATGAACCTAAAACAGAATTAAAACCCATGCTTTGACGTTTTGAATTGGTAAAAGTTGGATCTTTGGATGGATATCTTCGCGAAGGCAGAAGCTGTTGTCTGTCGCGAAATATCTGGATATGGTATCCGGATATTGATATTCGAATATGGGGTCTTTTGATATCCGAATATGGATATCCGGATATGATATCCGGATATTGATATCCGGATATGATATCCGGATATTGATATCCGGATATGCCCCCGGCAAATATCCGGATATTCTGGATTTGCGTGAAACAGTAGCGTACTGTTCATCCAGAACTGATGTTTGAGGGTTTGTGGACCCTAAATTTAGGAAGTTGAACTTCTGTAATTATTGAACTAAGACAGAATCAATGGATTAAGGGCTTATGGCTTGGTGAGAAGCCTTAAGACGTAAAACGTAAGGAAAAGGCGTTGTCTTAATGTTGTATGCTTGTAGTGCATGTTATTGATAAATTGTTGGTCCATATCAGATTGTGATTCTGCTGTGTTTGGACTTTGAGCTGTGGACTCTTGGCTTTGGGTAGTTAGCTTGCAAGGTAAGCTTTCGTATCCTTGGTTTAGCCATGTTGTGGTTCCACCATACCCCATGGGGGAATGGTTATATGCATGCTGTGTTACATGCTTTGATATATATTGAAATGCTTTTGAGCTGAATCGTGCAATAGCTTATTGATATGTATGTGGTGTTCCACCTATACGGTGAGCCTGCGTATGTGGTACATACTAGATGGTGAGACCGGGGTGAGGTGCAAGCGGTGTTCCTTGTGCTGTAATTGTGGGTAATAGACGTATTCCTACATTCACTGGCCAGTAGATTGTACTTTGACACACATGACATGATATTCTGCTGCATTGCACTATTTTGAAAATGATATTGTTGAACTGCTTTTGGAACTTATATTGCACATGTAAGTGAGCTTGGGGTGGAAGATCCTTGAAGACCCCTTTTCTTACTGAGATTTCTGGTTTAGAGATCTCACCCCACGTTTGGGGAATGCTTATTTTAGGTTCAGGTAGTTTGGGGGCTGATGCCTCTGGCGGCAGGAGGTCAGAGCTTAGTTGATGATATTGTTGTTATATGCTGACATGTTGGGTGCTGGATATATCTGCTATTTATGTTTTCTGCTCTTTATGTTTTGAGTTGAGATTGATGTTGGGCTTTGTTGCCTTATTTGGGTGAGCATGGGAGTTGTCCATGCCACTATATTGTTAGTACTGTTATGTTGAGTTGTATAAACTGCTAGTTGGTCCGGCCTACGTGTTGTAGTTCCGTGGCTAGAGACATACTTATGTTATTTTATATCATGAGGTATTTCAATTAGCTATTAAATTGCAATGTACATACAGGCGATATTTTATTAATTGATTAATAATCAAGTTGGTAATGATAATGACATCATAATTGAATAGAAAAAGATATTCCGCATTTTTAATTAAGCGCAGCTTAATACGATAGTATGATAACATTACCGGATATATACGGGGTGTTATATTTATGGTATCAGAGCAATGGTTCGAGGGAAAAGCCTGTATGTATTGCAATGATTAGGATGTTTGGTTGTGTCTGTCTTGGGTGTTTACTCCGTCGAGTGTTATGATGATAATGCATATGTGATCACATTGTGTGGGCATGATCAACTCATAATTTGTGTAACTTGTGCAGAGTCATGGTAAGACCTAGGAGAACCCGCGAGACTTCTGAGGATCAGCCTGATCCTATCTGTAACATCCTCTCTTGTATGCATCCAAGAGAGTCGTTAGCTAATCGTTATTAGAGTTGCGGAAGTGGATAAAACTTTTTCTTCAATTACTTTTGAGTTATTAAAGTGGAAAACTGAATCTAAGAAGAATCTATTGATAGAACTTGATAAAAACATTTCTGTTTGCACAGCGGAATTTTCAAAATCAGTCAGCGTTCAAACATTAATATAAAATCGAGCTTTCAAAATATTTTTGTACAGTTAACGAAACCTGAAAGTAGACGCTTGGGGCTTCGCGTGCATATAAAATAATAGTAAATCGGAGGTCATTTGCCCCTTGAAACGTAACTCGTAGGTTATCCGTAAACTGTTAAATTCAGCATAAAAGAAAAATTTCCTTTTCCCAAAACGTTTTCAGATTTTCTTAAAAATAATTTATTTTAGGTCTTACTAACACAGAATCGGTTTTAACATATAGAGTTTATGACAATTCATTCAAATTTATAGCTCAACAAGACTAAAGGGCGTGAAGGAGGACCCAGACCCATTCTCTATTATAGTTTTTAGTTAAGACTTAGTTCCCAATAAAATTTACCAAGTCAGAATTTATTTTACCAAGACCAAACATCATGAATACTTATTTCCAATTTATTTTCTTCACGCTTTTAGAGCTGGGGTCCAAGGTACTCAAGATGGGAAAATAAAAAAGACTAAAAATAATAAGAACAAATTCCTAATCATGCTTCACGACTGAGCAGAGAAAGGAAAAGAAGTTTTTGGGCTTTACCTCTCTTGCAAGCACACCAAGAAACCGAACTGGGTAAGGAGTAGCACCTTGACTTCCCAAGTTCTAAAACAACAACAAGTTCAGCCCTTTAAAGCTGTTGACTGCGCGCACAGGGAAGGGGAAAAATGTGCTGGAGTTGGAACCTACATGCAAGGGGACGTTTTCATCAACCGATCAAGGTAGGGAACATCGAGGAGAAGGAACGTTCACTATACCTTCCTAGGCTGAAACAGCTCGGCTGAACAGTTAGTAAATTGATTCCTTGTTGCTACTTGTTCTCAACAGTCCACGGTCTCAAAGTGAAAGGGGGTGAGGGTAGCATAAAATTTTTTGTTCTTTCTTTAGAGTATCTCAAATCTTCTCTCGGTCATGAGGAAACAAAGGAAGGTCATGATTTTTCCTTTGATCCTATTAGTCACTAAGGTTCCGATTTGTATAAAAGGAAAATGAGAGGATAAAGTGGTGGAACTAGGTTCACACTTAACAAAGAGATTCTTGGGTCTAGGGTCCTGGTCATTCAGCGCTTGAAGATAAAGAAATGAGGCATATATGACTGATTTAAAACCAGCACAGAATCAGAAAAATAATCTTAAGTTATTCCTCCCTTGGAGCGCACAAGGGGTGTAAGATGGTGTGGCATTTTTGTCTAATGAAACTACATGCAATGCTGGCCACTTTCAACAATTGCTGCATGTAGAAAGGCTGAGTTTATTTGGATAGTCCAACAAGCAACTAAGTTGCTTTTTCGGTGTACCCTATGCGTAGAAAAGAAAGGTGACAAGAGAGAGAACTGCTTTGTGTCATAACAATTAGCTTTAGTCAGAATTTTCTGGTCACAAGTCTATATCCTCGGCGCACATAGAAGAAAAATACAAGATGGCTGAAGTGTGTTGCCATGTGGAGATTTCATCCCATTGTTAAGTTGACACGTAGGATTCTTATAGTGTGATGAGGATAGGAAATATCTTGGGCTGAACCTAATTGCTTCCCAAGAGCCTTGGGCCTTCGGTCAAGCCATGAAATGGAGGTCCAAAAATCTAACCCAATGGTTCTACTACTACTACATATACTTATCCATTCTATAGTTAGTTCTCCTGTCATCTTGTTATCCTTAGACGTTCTAGGTGTTACATTTAATTTGCTCCTATACTTTCTAATTAAGGTTTCATATGTCTAAAATAATTCCTTACATATTACTAAAATTCAATAATTTCCTAACTTAATATTAATTCCCCATTAGTAGCTATGAAATTCGAAATTAGCATAATCATCAGTATTAGTTTTCCTAATTTCGAGGGATGTTACACTATCCTAGCTGCATTGGCTGAGATGCAGACGACTAGATTAGCCAATCAGGAGGCCACTAGATTGGCCAACGCAGCAATGATGGATGCTGTTCGCGAGGCGAACCGTAGAGCCGCAAAAGAGGTTCGCGAGGCAAACCAGAGGACTACTGAGGATTTCCTCGAGGCGAACCGGATGGCGAACATGACGATGATGAGAGTCATGTTAGGGGAGATGAGGGATGGACCTGTTGTTGGTCAGTTTCCATCGCCGCCACCGCTGCCGCCTTCACCTAGTGTTCAGGTTGAGAGCCTGAGTCACATTGGTAGTGCTACCCATGTCACAGGGACGATGGAGACCGTTGTTGAGCCTGCTGAAGATCGTGATGTGATCGACCGTCGGCTGAATGCTTTCAGGAAGCATAAGCCACCTGCTTTTGATGGGTCTTATGACCCTATTGCTGCTGCAAGATGGCTACAGGCGCTGGACAAGATATTCTGGGTCATGCAATGTTCTGACCCGCAGAAGCTGGTGTTTGCTTCGTACATGCTGGAGGGTGATGCCCATGAGCGGTGGACGAACACCTCTCACGCTTTTGAGATGCAGAGTCATGTTATGACGTGGCCGTTCTTTGAGGAATGCTTTCTGGGTCGGTACTTTCCCTATGATGCACAGGAGAGGAAGCAGGGGGAGTTCGACAGGTTGGTGCGGGGCTCGTTGTCTGTTGACGAGTACCTAGCCAAGTTTAATGAGCTGGTTAAGTTTGCTCACTTTCGGATGGCTTCGCCTACTCCGACGTTTTTGACGGCTAAGTTCCGCAGGGAACTTAGTGAGGATGTTGCTGGTTACCTCGCTGGTTCTGCTTTGAGAGACTTTGGGACAATGGTGCAGTAGTGTCGGGATATCGAGGACTTCTACAACTCGAGTAAGGCCAAGAGGGCCAAGGTTGCTGAGACGACGAAGGTAGCTGGTAGTTCCACTTCCGCTTCTACTTCCTGGAGAGATAGGAAGTTTGGTCCGAAGGGCAAGGGTAAACAGTTGGGGACAAGGCACGCGCCTGGTCAGTTCAAGAGGGATGCTTCATAGCAGGGGAGCTTTGCTAGGCCTTCTTCCACTCCTAGATGTTCGGGGTGTGGAAAGGAGCATGAGGGACGTTGTGCTTCAGGGCAGTTGGTTTGCTTCCAGTGTGGCAAGGAGGGCCACTTCTCTAGAGACTGTTCGTCGTCGACGGCGAGAGCTGCAGCTGTTCAGGCAGTTCCTTTGCATATGGTTCCGATGGCATCTACTTCGGCACCTGCGGTGCCACCTTCTGTTGGGCGTGTGTACACCTTGGATAGGCAGCAGTCAGACCGCGCTCTGAACCTTGTCATAGGTACTGTGTATATTGGTGATTCATCTGTTGATGTTTTGTTTGATTCTGGGGCTACGCATTCTTTTGTTGCGACCCTGATTGCCTTGGGGCTTGAGTTGCCCAGTGTTGTGCTTTCTCCACCGTTGCGGGTGACTACCGCCACCGGAGAAAAGTGTGATGCTACCACTATTCATCGCGATGTAGCGTTTCATTGGGATGGCCATGAGTTCTCGGTAGATCTGATAGGATTGTCGATGGCCAACTCAGAGATTATTCTGGGCATGGATTGGTTGTCCAGGAATTGTGCCTTGATTGATTGTTGTGCCAAGAGAGTGGTGATGTCTCCGTGTGATTCCACAGCTAGTTCCTCGCCGTACATTTCATTGCTGCAGGTTAGGAAGGCCTTGAGAGCAGGGGCATTCGGATATGTCATGTTGGGAGGTTTGGTGAGTGAGACACAGGAGGATATCACTGGCATTCCTGTGGTGAGGGAATTCCTCGGAGTGTTTTCGAAGGAGATTCATGAGTTTTTGCCTCAGAGGGAGATAGAGTTCTCCATTGATTTGTTGCCTGGTGTGGGGCCGATTTCGTTAGCTCCATATCGGATGTCGCCACCGGAGCTGGCTGAGTTGAAGAAGCATATTGAGGATCTTTCAGCGAAAGATTTCTTTCGACCGAGTGTGTCTCCTTGGGGAGCACCGGTCATCTTCGTGAAGAAGAAGGACGGGACAATGCGATTGTGCACCGACTATAGGCAGTTGAACAAGGTGAAGATCAAGAACAAGTATCCCCTTCGTCGGATTGATGATCTGTTGGATTAGCTCAGGGGTGCTTGCGTGTATTCGAAGATTGATCTCCGGTCCGGATACCATCAGATCCGTGTGAAGCTGGAGGATGTCCCTAAGACCGCGTTTTGTTCGAGATACGGTCATTTTGAGTATTTGGTAATCCCGTTTGGACTCACCAATGCGCCGACAGTGTTCATAGATTACATGAAAAGGATTTTCCAGCCGTATCTGAATCAGTTTGTGATTGTCTTCATTAACGACATTCTGATTTACTCCAAGACTGAGGAAGAGCATTCGGAGCATCTGAGGATTGTTCTGCAAGTGCTGAACGAGAAAAAGTTGTATGCTAAGCCTTCTAAGTGTGAGTTTTGGCTCAAATCAGTCAAGTTTCTGGGGCATCTGTTTTCAGTAGATGGAGTTGCAGTGGATCCCACCAAGATTGAGGCCGTGCTGGATTGAGATAAGCCCAAGACAGTTACGGAAGTGAGGAGCTTCTTAGGTTTGGCAGGTTACTATCGGAGGTTTATCAAGGGATTTTCCACTATGGTTCTCCCTTTGACTCGCCTTACCCGAAAGGAGACTCCGTTTGTGTGGACTCACGAGTGTGAGGAATGCTTTCAGGAGTTGAAGGAAAGATTAACGACTTCACCTGTGTTGATCCATCCTGATCCTGAGGAGCAGTTTGAGCTTTATTGTGATGCTTCTGGAAAGGGGCTGGGCTGTGTTTTGATGCAGTCTGGTAGAGCTGCTGCTTTTGCTTAGAGGCAGTTGAAACCTCATGAGGAGAACTACCCGACTCATGATTTGGAGTTGGTTGCGATTATTTTGCTTTCAAGATTTAGAGGCATTACCTGTTCGGTATGCAGTTTGCGGTGTTCAGTGACCACAAGAGCTTAAAGTATCTGTTTGATCAGAAGGAGCTGAACATGAGGCAGAAGAGATGGATGGAATTTCTGAAGGACTACGACTTTGAGTTGAAGTACCATCCTGGCAAGGCCAATGTGGTAGCTGATGCTCTGAGCCAGAAATTCGTGAGTCTATCCAGCTTGATGATGGGTGACTTCGACGTCATAGAGAAGTTTCGAGATCTGAAGGTGACTTCCTTGTTTGGGGGTGCACTTCTCGAGATGGAGACTGTGAGTGTCAGGAACGAGCTTATGGACAAGATCCAAGAGGCGCAAGTGCAGAGAGAGTGCTTCGACTACGTGAAGAACCAAGACGGTGTGTCTTGGAATGAGGATGGACTTCTGTTGTTTCATAAACGGGTTGTGATTCCTCGAGGTCCTTTGACCGAAGAGGTTATGGCAGAGGCCCATAAGAGACAGTTTACTGTTCACCCTGGTGCCACAGAGATGTATCAAGACCTGAAGCATAATTTCTGGTGGCCGGAAATGAAGAAGGACATAGCTGTGTATGTGTCCAAGTGTTTGATCTGCCAGAAAGTGAAGATTGAACACCAGAAGCCGTATGGTAAACTTCAACCTCTTGAGATTTCGGAATGGAAATGGGAGAGCATTTCCATGGACTTCGTTGTGGGTTTGTTGAAGACTCAGGTTGGCTGCGACTCTATATGGGTCATTATGGACAGACTGACAAAGTCTGCCCTTTTTCTTCCAGTGAAGGTGAGCTTCACTACAGAGCAGTTGGTCAAACTGTATGTTCGCGCGATCGTGAGGCTTCACGGGGTGCCCGAGAGTATCATCAGTGATAGGGACCCGAAGTTCACATCTCGGTTCTGGGAGGCGCTGCAGGGAGCTTTTGGTACTCAGTTGAGACTGAGTACAACCTATCACCCTGAGACTGATGGATAGACTGAGCGGACTATCCAAACCTTGGAGAACATGTTGCGGGCTTGCACGTTGGAGCAGGGTTCGGCATGGGATAGGTACCTTCCGTTGGTTGAGTTTTCGTATAACAACAGTTTTCATGCTAGCCTGGGCATGGCACCCTACGAGGCGTTGTATGGTAGGAGGTGTCGGACTCCTACCTGCTGGTCTGAGGTTGGAGATAAAGAGTTGTTTGGCTTGGACTTTGTCCGAGATACCACCCTGCAGATCCAGATGATCAGGGAAAAGCTGAAGCAGACACAGAATCGCCAGAAGAGTTACTACGATGTCAAGCATCATCCATTGGAGTTCAGTGAGGGTAAGCACGTGTTTGTGAGACTTTCACCTGTCATCGGTGTTGGACGGGCACTTGGAGTGAGGAAGCTGAGCCCGCGATTTATTGGGCCATACCAGATTCTTGGTAGAGTAGGACCTATTGCCTACCGGCTTGCCTTGCCTCCGAACCTAGCCAACATCCACGACGTGTTTCACGTGTCTCAGCTTCGCAAGTATGTAGCGAATCCTTTGCACGTGGTGCAATGGGACGATGTGGAGGTTCGGGAGAACTTGAGAACTCCCGTCGGACCACTCAAGATTTCTCGATCGTGGCGAGAAGCAGCTGAGGAGCAAGATCATTACGATGGTCAAAATACAATGAACGGGACAAATTCCGAAAGGGTAATTCTGGGAGCGAGAGGACGAGCTTCTCCAGCAGTATCCCGAGCTTCGAGACAGGTATGTTTTCTGATTTTGAGGGCAAAATCCTAAAAAGGTGGGGTGAATGTAAGAACCCGCACCATTAATTAAGGAAGTTAATTAATTAATTATTTGAAATTAGGAAATAATTCCATAATTGACCCTAATAATTATTATGAGGCTTTAATAATTATAGTAAGTGAGTATTAATGTTGAAAGTCGTTTTTCTGACGAAAAGTGCAGATACCGGTTCTGCTAGTCGGTATAAATGTGTACCGAAAAAGTATCCCGGAAAATTGTAATAAGTGCATTAATATTCCTAGAATAATATGTAGGACTTGTAAAACAAGTTTCAAGTTAAAATAATGAGAACTGGTGCCAGAAACTGATACTGGCTATGAAAAGCGCGTACCGGAAAGGTGCTGCGAAAAATATAATAAAAATATGATCATTCTTGTAAAATTGAGTAGGTTAAGAATCCTAAGTTTGGAATTAAAATGCTAAGCGTAGCTATTAATGTTAATACTGTGTGTTTAATTGTTTAGTGGCTATATATATAACTTATGCACATAACCCTAGGTTGATTTATCAGTTTTTGTGCGTGAGTGGCTGCTGAGTGTGGGTCTCTTTGCTGACTTGGTGTCTCCTTCCCTTGCCTTCACCATTTCTTCATGGAAAACCACCAAATGATCATCTTTCCTCTTGGTTCTTCCTTGTAAACACCTTGTGGTTGTGTTGGGTTGAGTGAGAGGCTTGTTTTTCTGAGTTGGTGGGTTGTTCTTGGGTGCTTTTGGTGCTGACTTTGGGGGTTGGTGTTGTTGGAGCCATTGTGGTGGCATTTTGAGCTTCAAGAAGCTTCCTTTGTGAGGAAAGGGCCAAGCTTTGTTGGCATTTTCGTTTTCCTTATAGTCAGAATTGTTGGAGCTGTTTGGTGAGCTCCATGAGCCTTTGCTTTTCTGTTTAGAGCTTGGGTAAGCTTCCTCAACTTTGTTCATGAGTTTTAATGGGTAAAAGTGGAGTCTTGCCATTTTTAATGAGTTAAACAAGCAACCAACTGATGTATGAACCTAAAACAGAATTAAAACCCATGCTTTGACGTTTTGAATTGGTAAAAGTTGGATCTTTGGATGGATATCTTCGCGAAGGCAGAAGCTGCTATCTGTCGCGAAATATCCGGATATTGATATCCGGATATGGGGTCTTTTGATATCCGAATATGGATATCCGGATATGATATCCGGATATGATATCCGGATATGCCCCCGGCAAATATCCGGATATTCTGGATTTGCGTGAAACAGTAGCGTACTGTTCATCCAGAACTGATGTTTGAGGGTTTGTGGACCCTAAATTTAGGAAGTTGAACTTCTGTAATTATTGAACTAAGTCAGAATCAATGGATTAAGGGCTTATGGCTTGGTGAGAAGCCTTAAGACGTAAAACGTAAGGAAAAGGCGTTGTCTTAATGTTGTATGCTTGTAGTGCATGTTATTGATAAATTGTTGGTCCATATCAGATTGTGATTCTGCTGTGTTTGGACTTTGAGCTGTGGACTCTTGGCTTTGGGTAGTTAGCTTGCAAGATAACCTTTCGTATCCTTGGTTTAGCCATGTTGTGGTTCCACCATACCCCATGGGGGAATGGTTATATGCATGCTGTGTTACATGCTTTGATATATATTGAAATGCTTTTGAGCTGAATCGTGCAATAGCTTATTGATATGTATGTGGTGTTCCACCTATACGGTGAGCCTGCGTATGTGGTACATACTAGATGGTGAGACCGGGGTGAGGTGCAAGCGGTGTTCCTTGTGCTGTAAAGTTGGGTAATAGACGCATTCCTACATTCACTGGCCAGTAGATTGTACTTTGACACACATGACATGATATTCTGCTGCATTGCACTATTTTGGAAATGATATTGTTGAACTGCTTTTGGAACTTATATTGCACATGTAAGTGAGCTTGGGGTGAAAGATACTTGAGGACCCCTTGTCTTACTGAGATTTCTGGTTTAGAGATCTCACCCCACGTTTGGGGAATGCTTATTTCAGGTTCAGGTAGTTTGGGGGCTGATGCCTCTGGCGGCAGGAGGCCAGAGCTTAGTTGATGATATTGCTGTTATATGCTGACATGTTGGGTGTTGGATATATCTGCTATTTATGTTTTTTGCTCTTTATGTTTTGAGTTGAGATTGATGTTGGGCTTTGTTGCCTTATTTGGGTGAGCATGGGAGTTGTCCATGCCACTATGTTGTTAGTAGTGTTATGTTGAGTTGTATAAACTGCTAGTTGGTCCGGCCTACGTGTTGTAGTTCCGTGGCTAGAGACATACTTATGTTATTTTATATCATAAGGTATTTCAGTTAGCTGTTAAATTGCAATGTACATACAGGCAATGTTTTATTAATTGATTAATAATCAAGTTAGTAATGATAATGACATCATAATTGAAAAGAAAAAGATATTCCACATTTTTAATTAAGCGCAGCTTAATACGATAGTATGATAACATTACCGGATATATACGGGGTGTTACACTGAGCAACCAGAAAAGAGCTCCCTTCCACCCTCACAAGGCCAACTCTCACACAACAATGGTGTTTTGGTGAAGTTTTCAAGGAGAAAGGTGGCTCCTTGCTTCTCAAAGGGAAGAAGAAAGGCAAAGGAACAAAGAAGGTTGATCAGCTGCAAGGTCTCACGTAGAAGGCAATAGGAAATGACCTAAGATCATGTGCCAAGGTCTTATATAGGCCACTTAAGTTTTAATCGCACTGTATTAGCGCTAATTGCTACGCTTAGCAATTTAATCCCGAACTTAGGATTATGAACCTACTCATTTTTTTAAGATTTATCATATTTTTATTTTATTTTTCGCAGCACCTTTTCGGTACGCGCTTTTCCTTAGCCAGTATCAGTTCTGGCACCAGTTCTCATTATTTTGACTTGAAACTTGTTTTACAAGTCCTATATATTATGTTAGTATATGGATGTCCTAGAGACAATCTTTTCATTAGATTAGGACATATGTGGACCTTTTTATATTGTCGCAATAAATAAAAACACTCTTTATCCTGTTTCATATTTTGTCTCAATATTATTGTTAATATTTTATATGAGTAACTGGATAAACCCCTTAGAATAAAATAAGTATCTCTTGAGTATCTGTGATGAGATCACAATCATGAGGATTCAAGGATACTGAACGTTTATTCCTAATTTTATGTTCCTAGTCTAGAGACACTGAGAATGGGGATCAGTGATCTCGGGTAAGACTAGCACGACTTATCTACTTGTATACGGATACAAGGTAAAAGACCTCATGTACTACAGATATGGAGATGTCTTAGCTAAAGTCATAGGTGGACCTATAAGGGTATAGCTCGCACTGAACAGACCCACAAAGAGACTCTATGAGGAAATCTCACAGATAGTGTCATTGGAGAAGTCTCTTTATATTTGGGTGTGTCTTTCCTTAGACCAGAAGATATTACCTAGACTGTGTTCTAGAAGGCATGCTTTGATTGTATACCTCGTCTGCCTGAAACATGGAGACTCATAGGTACACTGTTGGGCTTGTCCTGAAAGAGCACAGGGCTAGGGTGATAAGCTGAAGGAATTCGTCAAATCTCTGTGAGAGATTAGGTTATCTGTAAACCGGAGAAATCGGGATGACATTTATAGGGACTCGGGAAACTATGCATAGTAAAAGAGATCATGAGATGATCTGCCTTTAGAGTCAGTAAATTGAAGATTTTCTATTTCGAATAAAGCTTACCCTAAACCGCAAGGGTTGAT
Organism: Gastrolobium bilobum; assembly: GCF_033153095.1. Lineage (NCBI taxonomy): Eukaryota > Viridiplantae > Streptophyta > Magnoliopsida > Fabales > Fabaceae > Gastrolobium > Gastrolobium bilobum. The sequence continues at coordinate 6,630 of NW_026896718.1, read as the reverse complement.
ACGTTTCCTTACCCTATGTTTAATGGGAAGGTAACCGAGACGAAAGGAAATATATACGACAACCAAATATGTGTAATAGGATGATCAAGTCATTAATTTAACTAGCTCCGGGGCAACAAAGCATTGCTAGTGCTTTGTGTTGTCATTAAATGGGTTGTGGGCTTGTTGGGCCCGAGCCCATTTATGTCAGTGGCTATGTTGGACCTAATGGGTCACACACTAACACTTATTGTCATGATGATCTAGCATTAAAGGTATTGGGCCTAATAATGGTTGTTAGCCCAAGAAGAAGTTTGGAAGCCCACCTAAAGGGAAAAGGGCATATGCATCATATAATGGGCTTGGATGATCCAAGACATTACTAATTAATTTAATTGGCTAAATTAATTATCAAATATTTAAATTTTGAATTTTGAATTTGAATTTTGAATTTTGAATTTTGAAATTTGAATTTGAATTTTGAAATTCGAATTTTGAATTTAAATTTTGAAATTTGAATTTTGAATTTGAATTTTGAATTTTGAATTTGAATTTTGAAATTTGAATTTTGAATTTGAATTTAGAATTTAAATGTTTGAACGTTTGAATTCAAATGTTTGAATTCGAATTTGAATTGGTTGTGAAAAGTTGTTTCATAACAAAAGGATAAGATATGTTATAAAAAAAAAGAGGATAAAATAAGATCTTGTTGGAACAAATCCCTTGTATCAAGAGGAGATCTTTGGAGATCATCCAAGGCTGAATGGGGCGCCACTTTTGGTTGGATATGAGTGTCATCTTGTCAATCAAACAAGCTCCAATCAGATTTAGTTGTTGAGAGAATCAGTGAGCTAGTTGGTTCAAACTTGAATGCAACTGCTCAACGTATCTGGACCCCTTTATGGGCTGAATGGTGTGCATATATAGGATGGTCATATGATAAACATTAGGTCAGAATCTTGACTAGATAAAGACCTAGTCTCATGAGGATTCAAAGGGGAGGTTGTTGGGAATTTTGAATTGCAACAACTCCACCTTTATCTCCTCTTGTTGTGCGCCACTTTTAATGTGATTTTTGAAGTGAAAAATCTGTATTAATTCTCTCATTCCCTCACTCTCTTGTGCGCCAACTTGGGTAGGTTCTCCTTAGGGTTTTCACAAAAACTCCTAGCCAATTCTACTCCAATCCATGCCCCACTCTTGTGAAGTTTTCATGTTGAAGACTTCACTCTTCTAAACACCTTTACCTAGCCTCCTCCCTCACACATTGGACACTTAGCAAGCTTGGTGTGGTGGTCAATTGGTGGCTTTCAAGAAAGTGTTCTTGCATCTTGACGTGGGTGGTGTGGATCAACGTTAGAGGTTTGAACCCTTCAAACCTGACAGTGATCTCCTTGCTGTTTGAATCACAAACAAAGCTAACATCATGTTGTCTTAAAGCATGAGTCTTGAATGCATGTGTAGTTCCGCTTGAAAAATTTTGTTTTCCCTCTCACATGCTGATGTGCCTCTGGTATATATGGTTTTCCAAGACAAAAATATTAGATTTTAAGTCTATTTGTAGTTGTTTTTACACATAGTTATTTTATATTTTGATTTTTATTATCGCAGTTTTATTTCTCACTTTTTATTTATTTTTATATAGGTTTTAGCAAGAAAATACAAAAAAATCCAAAAAAGAGGAAAACTGATCGTGTCATGGGCCATTTTCCAGAGAAGCCACGCTATATCGCGTGGACCATCGCGTGGTACCGCGTGGCCAACCCAGAATTTTCAGATCAGGCTATCATACATTGACCAGAGTTCCCACGCGATACAGCGCAAGATTCCGCGCGATGGAGCGCGGGAAGTACGAAAGTTGCGAATTTATGAGGGTATTTTTGGAAAAGTGGAAAAAAATGAGATAAAAGTTATGCTCCTTTGGTGTTTGGCATATACACACGGGTGGAGGCTAGGTTTTGGAGAGCTTTTCAGAGATAATTCATTCTTCTTCATCTTTTTGGATTTAATTTCTGTTTTATGTTGGATTCTTGTATAGCTACCATGTCTATGGCTAGCTAAACTCCTTTGTTGTGGTTAGAGTCACAAGCCCTTGTGAACCCCTGATACGATGGATTGAGTTTTTATACTTTTATATATATCTTTTATATTTCGTTTCTACTCTGATCGTATTGATATCATTTTTATTAGAATTGATCAATCTAGTAGTTAATGGTAATTTGGGGATTAGGGCCAACAAGAGGAATCTGCGGCTTTCAATCTAGAAAGGGGGTAGAACGATGGTATGAATGCGTTCTAGGGATAGACGTATTTTGTATTGCAGACGTTTAATTTATCGATCTCTATGCTTAATTTTATATAGAGCACCTCAAGGAATTAGGGCTCCATATGAGATTAAAGGGTTAATTCATCAAGGAATTGAGGGTTGACTATTGATATTTTATCTGATAAATTGTCTGATTATATTTATATATATTGGTATTTGAAATCAATCCGGAGTAAAAGGCGGGGATCATCGGTGAGTGTTCTCTAACTACAGCGTTTTCTCTCATATTCTCTAAACCTTTTTCCTGTGTTAATTCCAATTAATAGAAAATCAAAAATACTTTTTAAATTGCAATTCAATTTCTACACAAATCCTGACATTCGTGTCAAAACGTCTTGAATCTTTTCATTTTAAAAGGATAGATTTTTTTTGATATTAGATACACTCCTTATGGGTTCGACCTTTTCGTATTACTATATTACTTGCGCGATCGGTACACTTGCCGAATAACGTCAAGTTTTTGGCGCCGTTGCCGGGAAGTGGCATTTTAATATCAATTAATCTTGATTTTTAAGATTGAAAATTGTGAATATTTTGATTTTTATTTTTAATTTTTGTTTTTGTTACTGTGCTACTAATTCTTTTTCTGAGTTGTATGCAAGGCAGCGTTTTTCTAAGGAGAAGTGCACGAATTGCTCAGAGGGAGAGCGAGAGAGCACAGGAAACCAGTACTTCATCAATTGACAATACAACCGTACCATTTGAGATACCAGAGATGGCTGCTCCTAATCAGAATGCAGATCCACGCATGAATACTATCCTCACACCTGTTTTTAACAGGCCAAATGCTGGCATTGTTCCACCTGACCTTGGGAACAATCAATGGGAGCTCAAGTCCAATATTATTCAGCTGGCTGAAAGAGAAAAATATGGAGGAGAGGATGATGAAGATCTGCATAGATTTGTTGATAGATTTTTAAGAATCTGTGATTCCACAAAGCCTCCACATGTTTCAGATTATGCCATACGGTTGAGACTTTTTCCTTTTGCTGTTAAGGGAAAAGCTCTTGATTGGATGAAAAGACAACCTGCTGAAAGCATCCTTACTTGGGAAAATTTGTCTGAGAAATTCTTTGCAAAATTCTTTCCCATGGAAAAATACAATAACATGGTGAATGATATCACATCATTTAAACAACATCTGGGAGAGACCATATGTGCTTCTTGGAATAGATTTAAGGCTCTCATGAGAAAGGTTCCTCATTATAACCTATCTCAAGGCGATCAGGTGCGGATTTTCTTCAATGGGTGTCTGCCTGAAACCAAATTGGTTGTGAATACTGCAGCAGGAGGTTCTTTGGGAGACAAACTAGCATCTGAGTCATATCAGTTGATTGACAAATTGGCTAAGAATGAGAATGAGACAACCTCAAGGCTGGGAAAAAGAGGAGTGGTGCCATTAAGTGATCATGATGCAGTCTTGGCTGAGCAAAAATTATTGTCTCAGCAGATGACTAATTTGAATACCAAATTTGAGAGGATGCAGCTTTCTAAAGTTCAAGCCAATGCTGTTAATGTTGAATGTGAATACTGCCATGAGAATCATGATACTAATGCTTGTCCAACACTGATGTCTTCAGATTCTTCTCTACAACTGCAAGTAAATGGTGTTTGGTATGATCAGCGTCCTAACCAGCAAAATTACCAAAGAAGGAATTATCAAGGCACTGGTTTAGATATGAAATCTGATAATTATTTGAAGCCACCACCTATTCCACAAAGAGAGCCTTCTGATTTGGAGCGGTTAGTTGGATCTTTGGCACAAAGTACTAATGCTTTCATGGAAGAAAGTAGAGCTAATCAAAGAAGTACCAATGCTTTCATTGAGGAGAGGAGAGCTGATGCCAGGAATACCAAAGCTTCAATTAAGAACCTGGAAAATCAGATTGGTCAGCTTGCCCAACAATTTTCTGACAGAGCACCAGGTACATTTCCTGGCAATACTATCATTAATCCTAAGGAAGGTTGTATGGCTATCACCACTAGAAGTGGTAAAGTGGTGGCATCTCCCCCAAAGCCTATCATTGAGGTGGAGGAGGATGAGAAAGTTGAAGAGGTAGAGAAATCTGAAAAAGAAGCTGACAGTTCTCCAAAAGTAGTGAAGCCTGTTGTTGCTGGTAAATAGAAAGACCAACCTGTTGTTTCAAAAGAGAAGTTTGAGCTTAGTGAGGAATATCTTATGAAAATGGCACCTTACCCTGGAAGGTTGAAGCCAGAGTTGAAAGCAAAAAGCTATGACAGGTTTCTTGACATTTTTAAGAAGTTGCATGTGAACATTCCATTTGCTGAAGCATTGGCTAGTATGCCAAATTATGCAAAGTTCATGAAGGACCTTCTCTCCAGAAAGCACAAGCTGCAAGAATGTCAGACAATTGCACTTACTGAAGAGTGCAGTGCCATCATTACTAGAAAGTTCCCTCCTAAGCTTCGTGATCCTGGAAGCTTCAACATTGAAATTGAAATTGGTGAAACAAAGATTGGCAGGGCCTTATGTGATTTGGGGGCAAGCATTAATTTGATGCCTTTATCTGTCTGTAAAGCCTTAGGGATTACTGAATTGAAGCCTACTTTGGTTTCTCTTCAACTTGCTGATAGATCCCTAAGGAAGCCCAATGGTATTATCGAAGATGTTCTTGTGAAAGTTGACAAGTTCATTTTCCCTGCTGATTTTGTTGTGCTTGATATGGAAGTTGAAAATGAAATGCCCCTTCTTGTGGGTAGACCTTTCTTAGCCACAGCTCGTGCTATGATTGATGTGGAGCAAGGGAAACTTGTGTTAAGAATGAATGACGATACAATTACTGTCAATGTCTTTAATTCTATGAAAAGACCCTATGAAGATGGTGATTGTTTCAAAATTGATGTCTTAGAGGAGGTGGTACATGAAGAGAAAACTCCTTTGCAAGAATTGAATGATGATTTTCATGAGCGAGATCATATCCCTTTTGAGGAGGATACTTATGTTGCTAATGAGTTTCTTGAACATAAGGAGTCTGATAAAGAAATAGGTGCTCCTAAAGTTGATCTAAAAGAGTTGCCTATTAATCTGAAGTACATGTTTCTGGGAGATAATGAGACATATCCTGTAATTGTTAATAAGGGGTTATCTTCTGATTATGAGAAAAAGTTGAAACAAGTTCTTCTAGAGCACAAAACCGCCTTGGGATGGTCCATTACTGATCTAAAGGGTATAAGTCCTTCCTTCTGCACACATAAGATTCTGATGGAGAATGATATCAAACCGGTAAGGCAGCCTCAAAGGAGATTAAATCCCATGATGAAGGAGGTGGTGAGAAAAGAAGTTGTTAAACTCCTTGATGCAGGAATGATTTATTCTATATCTGATACTGCATGGGTAAGCCCTGTACAAACTGTACCTAAGAAAGGAGGTATCACTGTGGTGAAAAATGATAAGAATGAGCTGATCCCCACCAGGACAATTACTGGCTGGAGGATGTGCGTTGATTATAGAAGGCTTAATGCTGCAACAAGGAAGGACCACTTTCCTCTTTCTTTTGTGGATCAAATGCTGGAAAGGTTAGCAGGTCACTCTTATTATTGTTTCTTAGATGGGTACAGTGGCTATAATTAGATTGCAGTAGCCCCTGAAGATCAGGAAAAGACAGTGTTCACTTGTCCCTTTGGCGTTTTCGCCTATAAGAGGATGCCGTTTGGGTTATGCAATGCACCTGCTACTTTTCAGAGGTGCATGCTGTCTATTTTTTCTGATATGGTGGAAAAGTATTTGGAAGTTTTCATGGATGACTTTTCTGTCTTTGGCTCTCGTTTTGATGTTTGTTTAGACAATTTGTCTAAGGTGCTACAAAGATGCCAAGAGACAAATCTAGTTCTCAACTGGGAGAAATGTCACTTTATGGTCCAAGAGGGCATTGTGCTTGGACATAAAATTTCAAAGGATGGTATAGAAGTGGACAAAGCAAAATTGATGCTCATTGAAAAACTCCCTCCTCCAGTTAACGTTAATGGAGTGAGAAGTTTCCTTGGCCATGCTGGCTTTTATAGAAGATTCATTAAGGACTTGTCTAAAATTGCTAAGCCACTAAGTCAGCTTCTGATGAAAGAGAATGAGTTTGTTTTTTATGATGCTTGTCTCAAAGCATTTAATTTGCTAAAAGAAAAGCTCATCACTGCTCATGTTTTAACATCTCTTGATTGGAGTATGCCTTTTGAGTTAATGTGTGACACTAGTGATTTTTCCATTGGTGCAGTTCTTGGGCAGAGGAAAAATAAATTGCTGCATGTTATCTACTATGCCAGTAAAGTTTTGAATGAAGCTCAAGTGAATTATGCAACAACTGAAAAGG